>NC_064812.1:8367743-8403110 GCF_023721935.1 Panthera uncia | reverse complement strand
CCCCCCCCCCCCCCCCCCCCCCCCCCCCCCCCGTCTTGCATAGATGTAAACACACAGGTACCCGCACACACGCTGTATTTTCCAGGTTTAAGAAGCAGCAATCTCAAGTAACTAGCACAGAAATAGTAGGCTTGCCCCTCCTTCCAGCTGGGGTTTAAAATAGTTTTATGACTGCTTCGCCGGGTCTGCAACGGAACATTTCACACCACCAGGAGGGACCCGCCCAAGCTCCCCCCCCCCTCCAGCATAGAGGCCTGCCAGCACAGGACAAGTGGGGCCCAGGAGGTCTCCAGACGGAGTCCACGCTGATGCACCTGCAGCCGGCCAGTTGTTCAGGTCATCAGCACACAAAGGCACCTGCTGCAATTAGTGTCACAGGCAGGCTAAGCAGGGCTGGGAGTGGAGGGGTGGGGGGGGGCGGGGCAAGGGGCAGACAGGACAGGAGGTGGATTCGCCGCCTCCGTGGTGACCAAGGGTTTGCAGAGCATCGCGCCTAATCTGCGCTACCAACCCATTAATCATCCCTCAGGAGTAGCGTGAGGGTGAAATCCGCCGAGGCCTCTGGAAGGCCCATGGCGGAAAGACACAGAGAAGGAACGTTTGCCCTTATATAGGGCACGACTTCTGCAAAGTGCACCGACCTTCAGCGTAAAGCTCAGTGACCTTGTACACGCAGTGCATCTCCGTCCAGAAGGGGCCGCACCCAGGCACATCCCGGTGTCCGCGTGCTTGATGTAAATATCTATTCCCTTGCCCCCAAAATACACTGCCCCCAGCTCGAAACTTACAGGGATTGAAAAAAGACCTTTGAAATGTAGCACTCTGTTGGAAAATAGATGTTGACTAGAAAATTGCCCCAATTTATTGCTGCTTTTGCCGCTATTTTTTTCCCACCAGGTACCTACTGGGTATCATCATCAATAACATGATGACCATTTGTAAAAAATCTGAGAAACTCCTACCACAGGGAACTGTGTTTCCAAGGAGTTATGAAGACACGGGGCCATCCTGCAGCCCCGCCTTCGATGCCCGTCGGTCTAATTTCTGCATTTCGAGATATGCCCTCAGAGACTGCAGGCCTCAGAGGAAAGACTGCCAAACCCGAGGGTCAGTTCTCCAGATTTTACCACCACCGAGTCACCTGGCCCGCCTCGAGCCTTGGGACCCCCGTCTGTAAAACCCCAGGAATGGTATTTCGAGAAGGAAATTCCCACTTGATTTTGACAGGTCTAGTCTTGCCGCAGAGAACACATTTGGCCAGAAGAGGGTGATTTGGATTTCAGCCTCTGCTCATCTTTTTTTTTTGTGCAGTGCACAACCTATAGAACCGTATGTTCTGGCAGCCTAACAGGTCTCTCGTTGGTTGACCCAGACCTTTTGCACTCCTGGCTTAGCTGACTTCAGCCCTCCTTGACAGGGCCTCAAGCCTGGAGCTCCCCAACTCCTTCGGGCTGTTGAGTGGATCCTTGGCATTTGAGGATTTTCCTTTCTTGGTTTTGACTCTTGTCAAATCAATGCAGAAGGTTCACAGTAAAGAGATCGGTTTAGAGAAGCGGGGCGTTTAGTGCAGGAATAGCCGCTCATTAGCTTTGTGATCCTGGTCTGACTGTTTAAGCTTTCCAAGCCCCCATTTGCTCATCAGTAAAACAGGACGATGATGGGTGTCTCACTGGGTCTGTTGACTGGGAAGATTAAGCAAGACCATCTGGGAAGGCCACTGGACACATAGGACACACTTGATAAGGCACATGTTCCCAGGACTGTTCTCTGATCCAGGTCAGCAAACTTTTCTCAAATTCTCTAAAAAAAAATGTTTTTTTAATGTTTATTTATTTATTTTTTATTTTATTTTTATTTATTTTTTTTTTTAATTTTTTTTTTTCAACATTTTTTATTTATTTTTGGGACAGAGAGAGACAGAGCATGAACGGGGGAGGGGCAGAGAGAGAGGGAGACACAGAATCGGAAACAGGCTCCAGGCTCCGAGCCATCAGCCCAGAGCCTGACGCGGGGCTCGAACTCACGGACTGTGAGATCGTGACCTGGCTGAAGTTGGACGCTTAACCGACTGCGCCACCCAGGCGCCCCAATGTTTATTTATTTTTGAGAGCGAGTCAGAGACAGAGAGACAGAGCAAGGGAGGAGCAGAGAGAGAGGGAGACCCAGAATCCGAAACAGGCTCCAGGCTCCGAGCTGTCAGCACAGAGCCCAATGTGGGGCTCGAACCCACGAACTGTGAGATCATGACCTGAGCCGAAGTCGGGCGCTTAACCGACTGAGCCACCCAGGCGCCTCGGTCAAATTCTTTTTTAAAATGCAAAATTTAGTCTTGGTCTGTGAGCCATAAAACATCGTCCATGGGTAGATTTGGCCCATGGGTCACTATTGCAATAAGACTATAAAGAAGTCATTTACCTTTTTTAAAAATTATCATTTTTTAATGTTTATTTGTTATTTATTTTTGAGAGAGAAAGAGAGAGAGCAAGAGAGAGAGAGAGCAATCACAAGTTGGGCGGGGGGGGGGGGGGGGGAGAGAGAGAGAAAGAGACACAGAATCAGAAGCAGGATCCAGGGTCTGAACGGTCAGCAGAGTCTGATGCAGGGCTTGAACTCATGAACTGCAAGATCATTACCTGAGCTGAAGTCGGATGCTTAACCGACTGAGCCACCCAGGAGGCACCCCCCCTTTTTTTAAAATGTTTATTTATTTATTTTTTATTTTTATTTAAAAAATTTTTTTTTCAACGTTTTTTATTTATTTTTGGGACAGAGAGAGACAGAGCATGAACGGGGGAGGGGCAGAGAGAGAGGGAGACACAGAATCGGAAACAGGCTCCAGGCTCCGAGCCATCAGCCCAGAGCCTGACGCGGGGCTCGAACTCACGGACCGCGAGATCGTGACCTGGCTGAAGTCGGACGCTTAACCAACTGCGCCACCCAGGCACCCCTGTTTATTTATTTTTGAGAGAGAGCACAAACAGGGGACGAGCAGAGAGAAAGGGGGACAGAGGATCCGAAGCGGGCCTCCACACTGTCAGCACAGAGCCCAATGTGGGCCTCGAACTCCTGAACCGTGAGATCATGACCTGAGCCAAAGCTGGACACTTAACCACTGAGCCGCCCAGGCACCCCTGCTTTTTAAGTTTTCAGTTAACCTTTCTTGAATTTTACACAGGAAAACATGATTGTGTATGTGGTTGTTTGTGTTTTAAATACTGGAAGATTCGTGACATTTGTCGGCTCTGTCCCTCGATGACTTACTCTAGACTCAAAATACAGCTCCCTTTTATTGAGTGTACATGACAGGCCTGGGATCCAGTATTCTACTTACATTTAATTTAACTCCTAGAAGTCGGATCATCCCCACTTTATGGATGAGGTCAGGGGAACTCAGAGGGGTAAGTAAATTTACCCAACGTCACCCAGCAAATATGAGGCAGAACAGGATCCTGTCTCAGTTCTGACTGACCCCAGAGCCCTGGGTTTTTAGTGCCGTTCTCTTCTGACCTCCACCTTCCCTCGTTGACTCCTTGGGTCCCATCTTGGGTCCTGAGCTGCCAGCTCTCCCCAGCCCCACCCCCACCATGGAGAGGGGAGGAAGATTCTGCTTAGTATTAGCTGCGTATGTTCTGAGCCGGGTGCCTCCTTTCTCCCAGCATTCTTTAAACGCAGTGAGGTTGGGAAAGAAGGTCTGGAAAGGACCACAGTCAAGTCCAGAAAAGCCGCAAAGAGCAGAAGGCAGTAAGGACTCAGCCAGTGCCGGATCCCATTAATTGCTTACTAGAGTATCGGGGCGGGACACAGCTCTGTTATCTCTGAGATGAGGGCAGGAGCCAAGGCCCCCGTGGGGCCACCAGAGACACGGAGGGAGACTCATCTGAGTCGTTGCGTAAGCGTCCGGTAAGTCAGAAATTCAAATAAACCAACGAAAGCAGAAACAAGAGGGGCGGTTTTACATAATCTATGTCAGAAATGGTAACGAGATAAATACATCACCAGAAATGCAATATTGATCTCATTGAGAGAGCGGAACATTTTGTCTTGCCAAAGGTTCTGAGGTCAGCCGTTGTCTGATAAAGCAGTTATAAGCTTTTCCGGCCGCATGATATTTTGAAAACTCTGGACCTGTCTGTGGCTGGACCAGGAGGCCGAGCCTAATTATGACAACTCGAGCTATTATCCTTATTTCTAATAGTAAAACTTCTTCTTGGAAGTCTGAAACGATAGCCCTAGACAGATGTTTCCCAAACTGTTATGTACAGACAGATCACCCAGGGGTCTGGTGAAAAACGCGGCTGCTCAGCCAGCGGGTCCGGGGCAGGGTCTGAGATGCCGCGTTTCTGACCAGCTCTCAGGGGGTGCCGATGCGGCCGGGCCTCTGGACTCTGGACCTCGCTCCAAGTAGCGAGGCTCTCTGCGCCACATCCCACGTGCACAGCTGGCCCTGACTTAAAGTGACCTCTAGGCTTCACGTAGGGTCACTCTGTGACTGTGTTCATAGCTGAGTCCCAACAGAAAGAGCCCCACGCTGGGGAGCAGGACGTGAGCGTCCAAATGGAGTCTGTTCCTTGTCTGTAACGGGCTCTTTGGCAAATTGTCTTGGCTCCCAGAGTCTCCGTTTCCTCACGTATGAACGAGAAAAAAAATAAACATTCCACAGAAAGGCTGGAAGGAGTAAATGAGGTCACGTGTGTAAAGACACTCAGCACATGCATACGTGTATCTGAGCCTGAAACTATTCTCACAGGCCAGCCCTCACTCCAAGTACCCTCAGGGTGCCCCCCGCCCGTAGCGCCCACGGTGGAGTGTGGGCTCCATGCTTGAGAGTTTGGAAAGCAGGTTTTTTTTTCTTTTCTTTTCTCTTTTCTTTTCTCTTTTCCTTCATTTTCTTTTCTTTTTTCTTTTTCTTTTCCTTTTCTTTCCTTTTCTTTTCTTTTCTATTTTCTTTTCTTTTCTCTTTTATTTTCTTTTTTTCTTTTTTCTTTTTCTTTTCCTTTCTTTTCCTTTTATTTTCTTTTCTTTCCTTTTCTCTTTTTTTTCTTTCTTTTTTCTTTTCTTCTTTTCTTTTCTTTCCTTTTCTTTTCTTTCCTTTTCTTTTCTTTTATATTTTCTTTTCTTTTTCTTTTCTTTCCTTTTCTTCTTTTCTTTACTTTCCCTTTCTTTTATTTTATCTTTTCTTTTCTCTTTTCTTTTTCTTTTGTTTCCTTTTCTTTCCTTTTCTTTGTTTTCTTTTTTCTCTCCTCCCCTCTCCTCTCTGTTCTTTTCTTTCCTTCTTCCTTTCTTTCCTCCTTTCTTTCTCTCTCTCTTTCTTTCTTTCAAGTGTATTTATTTATTTTGAGGGGGAGAGCACACGAGCAGGGGAGGGACAGAGAATCCCAAGCAGGCTCCCCACTGTGAGAAATGAGATGACCCATTTTCAGAAATACCAAATAAAAGCTGTGCTGTCTAGTTAACAATACATTTACAACCTGAATGGAAATATGTAAGACCCCACCCCCACCTCCCCCCCACCCCTCCCCCCCCACCAATGGAGTCCCAAACCCTTGGACACTCCCCTTCTTGGTTCTTCTTCCCCTTTCTGTTTCTCAGGCTGATTTTTGCAGGCTTTGCAATGAGCATCGGCCAAAGAACTGAAGTCTCTGTGTCACCACGAGAAATGTACATTTATTCCAGTCAGACTGCTTTTTGCCTTATGTAAGCCTAGGTGACTTTTGGGTCAGGCTGTAACCTCTGTAGTACTCAGCCAGTGAGGAACCAGGGGAGGGACTTACCGCTACAGTACTCAGCCAATGAGAAATCGGGGGAGGGACTTGCCTGCTAGAAGACAAATTGCATGCTGTAACTGCCCAGGGTGAGCCTGTCCGTCAGACACCCACTCGCTCTTGCAAGATGTTGATTAAAGCCTCGCTTCGCTCTGCTCCGAGTCTCTGCGTCCCTCCTTTGATTGTGTCAGTGGGCGTATTTCTCACACCACTGACAGTGCTTAGCCCAATTCGGGGCTCGAACTCACTAACCATGAGGTCATGACCTAAGCCTACATCAAGTCTCCCTGAGTTGGAGCCCCGTGTGGAGGTCAAAAGTTGGACACTTAAGTGACTGAGCCACCCAGGCACCCCTGGAAAAGCAACTTCTTTTCCAACATCTGTTCTCACTCTGGATGTCCCTCTCTCCCCTTCTTCCTCTCCTGCCCCTCCCCTCCCTTGCTGTCACCATCTCCCCAGTTGGTTGCCCCAGTTCCTTGCTCTGTTTGAAGGTCCCCTTGTGTTGGGGTGGGGCCTTTCCAAGCCCCTCTTGCGGCACAGGCCTTCAGGCAGCTACAACTAAGCCCCACGTGGCCATTCTAGCTGTGCAGAGAGGAAGGAGACTGCCACAGGGCCTCCACCCCTGACCCTGAACTGTCCTTCACAGGCCTCGCTCATTGGTGGCTTCCTACTGCCTCCTGACCTGGTTCATTTCACCTCAAGTGCAAGCATCTCTCACTGCCCCTGGGAAAGCTGCCAGCGTGCAGCGGGAGGGCCCTCGATGCCCTGCTAGAGGACCAGGGCTTCACATCACCCCTGGGGACGTCACAAGCACCGGCAACAAAAGAAAGCATTGAATGCACTTCTTCCAATGCAAAACTGTGCATGAAAGGACATGATCAACAAAGCCAAAAGACAACCCACAGAATGGGGCAAATATCTGCGAACCATCTATCTGATGAGGGTCTGGTATCCAAAAGAGAGAGAGGATGTTCGCAGCGTAACACATGAGAAAAGACAAACAGCACAATTAGAAAGTGGGCAAAGGATATGAATCGCTGTTTCTTTAAAAAGAAAAAAGGGTACACAAATGGCGAATGAGTACATGAACAGGTGCTCAGTGGCATCAGGTGTTTGGGAAATGCAATTAAAAATCCCAATGAAATACCACTTTACACCCATTAGGATGGTGATAAAAATTAAAAAAAAAAAAAAAAGAAGAAGAAAGTGGCAAGTGTTGATATGCATATGGAGAAACCGGAACCCTTTGGACCTTGCTGGTGGAAATGCAAAAAGGTACACATGGGATTGGTACATGACCCAGCAATTCAGCTCTTAGGTAGAGGTTCAAAAGCCAGGATTCAAACCAATGCTTATACGTGAATATTTGTAGCAGCATTATGTTTTTTAAGTTTATTTATTTTTTGCACTCTCAGTGCAGAGCCGGACGCGGGGCTCGATCCCATGAACTGTGAGACCGTGACCCGAGCCGAAATCAAGAGTCGGAGGCTTCATCGACTGAGCCACCCAGGCGCCCCTGTAACAGCATTACCCACAACGACCAAAAGACGGACACAACTGGACCCGTGTCAGTAGATGAGCGGCTGAACAAATCGTGGCACGCGCACACAGCGGAGTATCGGTCGGCCACAGAGGGGTTCTGACACCTGTTACGACATGGATAAGTCTGGAAAACAACACGTGAAGTGAAAGTTTGATTCCACTTATACGAACTATCTACGAATGCAGGTGAATGCATTCGTAGGGAACCCAGATGGGAAGTTGCCAGGAATGGGGGGAGGAGGAAGTAAGGAGTAACTGTTGAATCGGTAAGAGATTTTAGTTTGTGTGGGAAAGATGTGTTGGAACCAGACAGAGGTGGTGAGGGCACAAGGTTGTGAATGCAGTAAACATCACTGAATTGTACATTTTAAACAACATCGTTACTTGTATAGTATGTGAATTTCACTTCTATGGGAAAAAAATGTATCAGAAAAACTAAAAGGTAGCAATAAATGTTCCTTTTTCACTAAAAACAAAACAAAACAAAACAAAACCACACACAAAAAGCCCTGAGTGTCTAACAGTGTGGCTCTGGGTAAGTCCCTTTGCTTCTCTGCGCCCGTATTCTCTCTCTATTCTGTAAAATGGGAAGGACATCCACCTCCCAAGGGAACTACTTTGAAATGCATCTAATATCGGATACCGTGCATTTTTTTTTAAGTAAGAAAATAAAAGAGGTCACATGCACATTTCATTTCCGTCGGAGGCCAACCCTATCTATGCTTCTCTTCATTTTCCTGTCTTGTAAACTCTGTCCTGCTCCCTATCTCATACAAAGCCGCTTCGTCGCCCTCTCCCCGGCATTTGTTCTTTGAGTTCTCCCCAACGTGACATCTTAGCCTGTTATCCTAAATCCCCAGAAGGAGGAGACCATGCCCATATTTAACCCCTTCCAGCACCTCGGTGCCCGGCCCGGCCCCAACCACGTGATAACCCCACCAGCGTCTATCGTGTGGTATTTCCAGTAGTAAGCTGGGTTCTAGGCTAAGCCTTTTATCCACGCGGTATCTTAGTAAATGCTTGCAACAATTCTGTGAGGTAATTATCGCCGTGCCCATTTTGCAGAGGGGAAGGAAGGCAGGTGGAGGAGGTGGGTGGCTTCTCCAAGGCCACCGAGCTGACGGGTGACAGCCTGGGATGTGTGTGAAGATCCGTTCCGATTAGCCCGGAATCCTCAGTCCTTAGACGACATCATAGGACTTTCAAAACACTTGCTGGGCTGGGTTTGATTTGCTGCCCGACTGGGTGTGAGCTTTGAGAGCACGTTGGCGGGAAAGGAAGACGGTGAGGTGACGCGAAAAGGCATTCCCCTGACAGTCGAGAGACGTGTACCTTCGTCCAAGCTTTGCTATTTTTCTCCCCGGACCTCAGTTTTCCTGTCTGTCCAATGGGAGACCTGGATTGGCCCTTCAGTCACTGTAATGCTGTGAGTGCCCACAGGAGACTCATTATGGAAGAATGAGAGCTTCAAGCTGCCCTCGTTGCTCTCGGAGCGCCTCGTGTTTTTGTCCCCCAAGGGAAAGCTGTAGAGAGTCGTTTCACTCCCTGAGAAGCGGCCCCACTTCCGTGAGGTCACCTCACAGGTTGTCAGACAAGACGAGGGGAAGCCCCTGGCGTTCCCTGAGCACCTGCCCCTGTGGCACGTGAACTGCACGATAGTCCCGGGTGGCAGGAACTGTGCGTTCACGTGACAGGCGAGACAGCTGTGGCTCGGAGCGGGGCGGTGACTGTCCCAGCCTGACTTGTGAGAAGACCCAGTTTTGCCGGAATCCCAGACTCTACTTTTTACTCTGTGGCAGCTTGTGGTGGGGCGGGCTCAGCTCCACGGTGGTGCCGGGGGTGGGGAAGGGGCAGCATGCGGGGAAACGGTTCTAGAATGGATTGTCGGGGAGGACGGCGGCGGGGTGCGGGGGGGCTTGTGCCGGCCGGCTGTAACGACACCCCTCCTCCTCGGCTCCTCGCCGACTGCCCTCGGCTTTGACCAAGGGGACAGGGCCAGTCACTGCTCAGCTCACTGATATTTCGGCTGAGACACAAGCATATTTGCGGACAGAGCGATGTGAGCAGAGGGGGACGTGGGGCACCCAGGCAATCCCACCAGGAGAAGAGGAGGAGATCCAGAAGCCAGCTCGACCCCGCAGGGGCCGATACCCTGGCCCTACCCTGGACCAATTGGGCCTGAATCTGAGCACGGGCATCTTGGTTTACTCCCCACGCGTGAGTGTGCCGCGCGGCCGAACTTTGAGAACCACTGGTTTCGTACCAGTTGACCTTCGCAGAGACCTTCCAAGGACAAGGTTTCTTCTTCTCGTTTTGAGAGGCCTGCCTGCGACAAGCACCGATGCTCTTGCCCTGTGGGGGCGGGTTAAGGGCATGATGAGGACGCTGGGAGGCACGGTGGCCAAGTGGCGGGAGAGGCGATTTGCCACCGGGGCGGGCACGGAGCTGGGCTCGGTCACAGTACGCAAGAGGTGGCCCCAGAGCTCCTGCTTGGACAGGCGGGCGTCGTGCCAGCTGCAGGCGAATGGAGAGGGATGGAAGCTTCGCTTCTGCAGGATTCCCTCACTTCAGGGGCGTCCGGGGGGCTCAGTCGGTTAAGCGTCCGACTTCAGCTCGGGTCATGGTCTCAAGGTTCGTGGGTTCGAGCCCCGCGTCGGGTTCCGTGCTGACAGCTCAGAGCCTGGAGCCTGCTTCGGATTCTGTGTCTCCCTCTCTGTCTCTGCCCCTGTCCCACTCTCTCTCAAAAATAAAAATAAACATTAAATTTTTTTTGTAAAAAAAATCCTAGCTCCTGGATTTGCACTTGAGAATTGGTTAGAAGTACAAATTATTGGGCCCCGCCCCAGAGCTACCGAATCAGAATCCTGGGTCATGGGGTCTGCGGTCTGTGGTTTAACGGCCCTCCGCCTGCTCCCATGTGACAGCTAGGAGGCTAGGTCTTTGACCTGGGTCATGGGACACAAGCCCCCAGAGCATCGGCTTCCTTAATCGTACGATGCAGCAGAGAATCCAGACTCCACAGGATGAAATAAAAAAAGAGCTCGGAGAATTACCTGGAAAACAGTAACCACCACTACAATACATTTAGTATTTTTTGCCCTTTGCTACATGGTTAATCTAGATAATCTCATTTGACCCTCCCACCAGCCCTACGGTTTGCCTCATTTTACAGGCAAAGAAATGAGGGACCGAGGCCCAGGACGCCGCCTAAGGGCGATCCAGCTCTAGGGACCCCGTGCTGAACCCCTAACCCCCACTGCAGTCACTGGGGGGGCCACTGGAGAAAGTGAGACTGAGCCATAAGGACAACTGTGACAGGGTAAGGATATGGAGTCTCCCGGACCACCACCTCCCCGCTCCAGGTAGGACGGAGAAGGATGAAATAGAAACTTCTATTTGCGATGACTTCTATCCGATAGGCAACACTTTTATATGGAAGACGAGTGACAGAAGAAACTGAGAGAAGCAGGTTGGAGGTGGGGCTGAAGGTCTGGCTCATCTCCATCACTGCAAGAAAAAACGTGAAAGATTTATGTAAAAATGTATCAACCCTGTGCCCCGACAGGTGTCAGAGCCGACAGGCCAACGGAAGCCTCCTAGGAGGGTGTGAACTGAACCAGAAGAGGCGGCTGAGGCCTGAGGAGGAGCTGGGGTGGGGAGACAGGCAGACCTGGAAGCAGTGGGGGGCCTTTCCCCTCTGCCCCTTGCTGCTGTGTGACCCTGGGCTTGTGCCTTGGCCTCTCTGAGCATCACGGCCTCATCTCCACAGAGTGTGAAGCATTGTTCAGGTGTTTTCTCACTGAATTCTCACCAGCCCCACACGGGCACTGCTAGCCTGGCTCAACCATCGTTGGGGTGTGTATCTGCCTGTGTGTGTGCACGTGTGTGTGCATGTAAGTGTGTGTGTGTGTGTGTGTGTGTGTGTGTGTGTTGCTTTTTGACTTGGCATACCTTTTAAAACCCACCAAACATGGCAATGATTGCTTCATGCCATGAAGTCCTTACTCAGCTCTGTTTGCCCTCGCCAGGGTCCCCACCCCTCCACGCTTCTCCTTGGGACCGTTTGCTTCTAACCCAAAGAACGGTCATTATCCGGCATTTCCTTCTCTTCTGGCTTCTCTGAAAAATTCCATTTTCATTTTTCAAAATCGATTTCTACTGCCCATGTAGAATTCTAGTTGGCGATTTCTTCTGGAATTTGAGGGTGTCATTCCATTGTCTTCTGGCTTGCATCATTTTTGTTGAAAGGTCAGCTGTAAGCCATACTGCGGTTCCTTTGAAAGAAATGTTTGTCCTTCGTTCCTTCCTTTCTTCCTTCCTTCTTTTCTTTCTTCCTTCCCTCCTTCCTTCCTCCCCCTCCTCCTTCCTTCCTTTCTTCCTTCCTTCCTTCCTTCCCTCCTACCTCTACCCTTCTTCCCTCTTTCCCTCCTTCCATTCTTCCCTTTTCCCTCCCTTCCTCCCGCCTTCCCACCTTTATCTCCTCTCTTTTCTCCCTTCTCTCTTTCTTTAAATAATAAAGTATCCACAAACACACAGAAAATGTATTCACCATAAGTATACATATGACGGAATGAACTCTCACATAGTGAGTGAACTTTCACATACCCGCAGAATCTGCAAACAGGTAAAGAAGCAGGTCATGGTCAGCTCTTCCGGAAGCTTTCCTGCCATATCACTTCCACTAACTACTCTCCACCAACGTCCCAACACCCACTTGCGATGTTTCTGGACTTTATATAGATGGAATCATGCATGCCCGTGCCTGCTCTCGTCTCCGGCTTCCTTTTCAACATGATGTTTGTGAGATTCCTCTGTGCTGTCATGTGTAGTCATAGAGGCTGTGCTCTCAGTGCCGTGTCATATCGCATGGGAGGAAAGTGCCACCATTCGGGTACTTATTCATTCTACCGTGGTTGGGATCCGGGTGACTCCCAGTGACGAACAGTGTTTCGATGAGTGTTCAAGCATGTGTCTGGGTAAACATATCCCGGAGTGGAGTTGCTTCATTAAGGGATGAGCATGTATTCTACGTTTGTAGACGTTGCCAGGCCAAGAGCTCCAACTGTTCTGTACCTCCTGACGATTAATAACTTTGTCTTTTACATTTTAGCCGCTCGAGGGGGCGTTACACCATGCTTTGAGCGCATTGTTGACACCCTTGATGAGCCGTTCAGGCCGCTGCAGACGAAACCAGAGAGGTAAGGATGTAAGCCACGGCAGGAAGGAGGCACCTAACAGTGATAGATCCTGAGGTCAGATAGAGCATTATTGTTTCCATTTTGCAGATGATGAAAGTGAGACCCAAAATGCCGAAGCGACTTACCCAAGGACACACAGCCAGTAGAAGACAGGAATTGGATTTGCCCGAGATTTGTCTGACTCCTACACGCTCCCCCCGCCACAAACAAGCCAACAGACAAACAGGCGGGGCACTTTGCTATTCCCCCTCACTTCTGGGGTGCCTTGCTCCCTATTCATCCTGAACTCCCCTGCCTGCCTTTATGATCTTGGCTCTGGGCCTCGCTTCTCTGGGCAAAACTACCAGTGAAGGCGAGTGAGTAACCCGAATGTGGTTCTCTATTCGTTCTCATTCTGACTTGAAGATCCGCAGAGGGTGGCTCAGAAAGACGAGGTGACTCCTCTGGGCTCTTGCCGCTAAGGGGCGGCCAAGCAGACTCCTGGGCTAATAATCTTCCTGCCACCCACCTCACTGCCTCGGTGGCGTCCGGGACAGAGCTGACAGAAGGAGAAGATGCGTTTCTGTTTTGTTTTCGTGGCACGAAATCATGTTTGTGTTGTGCCGTAAAGTGAACAGTGTTTCCAAATGGTGTATGTGCATGCGTATGTGTATGTGCAGGAAAACACTCGTGCAGGCTCGCAGGAAGGGCTTTATCAAGGCCCCGGCCTGGAGGGCGATACCGTACGCATCGAAGAATGAAAGTTTGCCTTGTTCAGGAAATGCCTTGTTCAGGAAACCCCAATGCCTGGGATTCCTGGAATATGAGGAAATGCGTTTACAGTTTAGTCCTAGCTCCTGGGTATGACCCAGAAGCAGGGGCAGGAAGAGGCACCTGGCTTGCGAGGGGTCACATCTATTCACCGAACATTCACTGAGTGCCTGATGTTCGCCAGGCATTGATCTGGGTGTGGGGGTAACGAAGCTACGCAAGACATGGTCCGGTCTTCGCAGAGATTTCGAGAAACAGACACCAGTGTTTGTACCGACCGTTCTGTGTGACGGGGGCTCTGACTGTACAAGCAAGGTGGAGATGCCGCGAGGACTGGGTCTTGCCTTTCCTGTCCCCACTGTGTCCCTTGCACCTGGTACAGTTGCAGGCACGTGGACGTGACATCGGGTGAGCGTGAGGGTGGGACTGATTTTACTCAAGAAATCACAGAGGTAGAGCTTAGCTAATATTAGGAGCTGGGTACCTGTGCCCTTGCTGGTTCGTTTTTCACTCATTCTTCATCTCCTCAGGTGTTAACTGAGCCATGAGCTCTTGTGATGGTCATGGTACAGGAGGAAGGGAGGATAAGTAGCAGTAGCAGCTAAACTGCCACGTCACTTGGAACATGCTCCACCAGGGTCAAAGTCGGCTCCAGAAGAGGAAGGGAGTGTGTGTGTCTTCCCAGAGAAGGTAGCGCTTGAAGTGACCTTGAAGGGCAAATGGAAGTCTCCAGAGGCTCGAAGGAGCTGGCGTGAGTATGTTAGCAAGAATCTGGGGCCATTACAACAGAACTTTCCAAATCGTCTACCACGAGGCTCCCGATCTCGGTAGAACTGACCATATGTCACCGGGCAAGCATGTGTACGAACGTACTTTACAGACTGTGAAGCACCCTGAACGACCCCCCAGGAGGCTAAGCAGCGTGATAGTAACTCGATTGTTGGTACATTTGGGCACCACAAGTCCACAGCAGGCGTTGGCTTTGGGTGGACACATTAACACCCTCAACACCGCCGTTGTACAAAGACCTTTGGTGAACAATACTTCTGGCCAGTGCACTTGAGGGAGATGAGGCCTTAGAGCTTCCATAATCATTGGGTTTTGTAGTCATTGTTTTACTCACTTATTCATTCATTCATTCGTTCATTCGTTCATCCTTATGTAGCAATGGGTCTCTTCCTTCATAAGAACCTCATGTAGCCTTCATACATAAACCAACCAACGTGGAATTATTCTGGTGGAAGGTAAAAGGGGGAACCTGGCCAGAAACCCACCCCACTTCCTCTACCTCGAGCCCCACTGCAGGATCCGTGGTGCTTCAGGACTTCCAAGGAACGCAATTGGAAAACTTCACCCGGAATGTAGAAAGTAAGATCCGAAGAGAGCAAGGACTTGTCTACGGGCTGAGCAAGATTCTTTCCGTGAAAGCACCCAGGAAACCCAGCCTCACAACAGGCAAGGATGGAAACCGTAGCCCAGAGAGGTTGACTGAGGCCCCATCCATTGCTAACTTCGGAGGGCAGACTTTCTCTGGACACTTGCTCCCTGACTGCCGTGCCAGCTTGGATACAATCGGTAGAAAGGGCACAGACGTGGGGAACAGAGCAATGAGCCTTTAACCCTGCTCCTGTTATGTAATAATCACACAATCTTGGGAGACACATATGCTTCTCTGGGGCTCAGTTCTCTCACCGATGAAATGGACGCATATTGAGAGGATTCAATAAAACAACGTATGTCAAGCACAGATCCCACGGCTGGCACCGTGCTGGTCTTTGCTAAAGTGGGTCTTTGCTAAATGCTATTTCTTTCTTCCTCTTGGCACCAAACTTTTTATTAGAGATATTTTCACTCGACCCTGCAGTTTTGGGCTTGTCAAAAATTAATTAGTCACAGGCATCCCTGCGGCCACAGAGCAGCATTCTTCTTTCTCAAATCATCAACCTTTAAAAAGAGTCACCCTTTTAAATGGACCCAAATGACCCTGTGGCTGCTATCCTTCTCTCCAGCCTCTGGATTCTGCGAGGGGAGGGTTTGAAATCACCTGGAACAAGAATAACGAGATGGGCCAGGAACAAACAGCAGAAAATCTTCCAAAAAACCCATTGCCCTCTTAGCTGGAACTGTGTTCTGGAAGGAAAACTGGGCCTGGAGAACAATACGCAGCTTTTTTAATGGTAAGGAAGTGGTCAAGCGGAGTAGAAGGTTTTAGAAACTCTAAAGAGACTCTGGTTTAACAGCTTGGTTTTGTCCTGCTCGTGACCCATCATTGAGAACTCTGAACCAGCCCCAGTCGGAACCTGGGGAGTCAGCGCTAATTAGAACCATGTTTTCCAGAGAAAACAGGGCTTGCCTGCTAAAGATACAGATCCTGGAGCCCCAGCCCGGAAGCCCTGGTGGAAAGGCCTGAGGACGTTTAGAAAAGCAGAGTGGACTTCGAAGTCACTGCTGCTGGGTGAGACAGGTGAGTAGGGAGGTATTGCCAGGGGGCGGGGACCCCGCCTGCAGTCCTCACTACAGGGCTCAGGGAGGCTCCCTGTGGGGTTACACCTTGGCCTTCAAGGAGGAGCTAGCGGTTGAAGGGTGATCAGGTGATGAGCGTGGACAGAGGGTTCTGAGAAGAGGAAGAACAAGGGTAGAGACAGGCAGCTCAGCACTGCCTTGTGCAGGGGGCCGTGGGGAGGTGGGGCTGGAGGTGGAGGGGGCGGCCAGATCATGGCGGCTCTTGGAAGCTCAGCTGACAGCCGGCCCTTTACTCTCTGTCTCTTGGGAGTTATCGGAGGGCTTTGGCAAGAGCATGATAACGCCCGCCATCTACTTTGGAATCAGCATGACGGAGGTGGCGGAGAATGTGCTTACAGGGGCAAACCAGGGGCAGGGCAGTTGCTCAGGGGACATCAGAAAGAGCCTGACCTAAAGGAGGGGGAGCTGGATCCTCCCAGGGGCAGGGGGGACTGGAACCATGGAGTTGGGCGAGAGTGGGGGATTGATTTCATTTGGGCAGAATGAGGGAGGTGTGGGGCAGGCCCTGGGGTCTCTGACTGCATGGCTGCAGGGAACGTGGGGCCATTCTACGGAGGCCAGAGAAGGCAGGAGCTGGGCCCTGGTGCTGTGTCCTCTCCGGTCCCCCAAATCCCTCTTGACTTGGATGCAAGCACTGAACCTAAATCCCAGAAGGTTGGCTTCGCGTCTGTTGCCTGTTGGAAGGCAGAATAAATGGCATTCAGGGTCGCAGAGAATGTGATTCAGGGTTTTGCTAGAACTCTGGACTTACCAGCTCCTAAGATATCAGAGTTGACCTTCAGAGGCCATCTTCACGAAAGAACCAAGAAGGGAGTGTTCACGCATTCAGACGTTGGGCCTGTGGGACTAGCCCCCAGAGTCACCTCTGTCACTGCATCCCTTGTGATGACGGGCTCACTATTTAATCTCCCCTCCTGGTTCCTTATCCATAAAGTGGGGAGGCTGCCCCCCTGCCAGCAGGAAGGTCATGAAGATTAGGCAAGATGGGGGACATGACAGGTTTAAGGCCATGGTGGGCTCCTCTGAGCTCAGAAAATATTTCTTCTTCTAGTCAGATATTGTGCTGATTAGATTTCCACCCCATCCCTTCTCACTGGGGAAACTGAGAGGGAAAAGGAAGTGGCTTTTTCAAAGCCAAACAGCCGCTCAGTGGAAGAGTGAGGTCCGAGTCTCAGGTCACGGGGCCCCTTTGGGTATCCTCCCCAACACCAGCTTCCTTCTTCCAGATCTCGGGGTCGAAAGGGCCCCAAAGAAGCCCAGTGGGCAGTGGCAAATCCTTGGGTGGCTTCTGGGATTTGCACAGTTGAGTTTCTCCTTGGCATTTCAGAGCAGTGAATAGAAGCCAACAACATTCACCACGGGCCTGACCAAGAGGCGGTCGAGGCCAGTGCCGAGTCTGGCTTTACAAGGCCCTTCTACAAACACGGCCGGTCACCAAAAGGGAAAGATAGGTTTAACTCCCTATCTTATTGACACAGTGATAATAGCCACTCCAATCAATATTCCCTCATTAGTCAACACATGTCAGCGGTTGGACTCAGATTCAGCCAGTTTAACCAGAGTTTCTTGAGCTCCTACTGCGAGTGGATGGAGTGCTGGGTGCTTTCCCATGTTCGCCCTCACTGAGGCCTCACTACCTCCATCCGGGTGGGGGGATGGCCATCTTACAGCCGAGGCAGCTGAGTCGCAGAATAGTTTTCAGATGAGCGGACATGTGGCGTGGCCAGGACGGGAAGGCGGGAGCTTTCATGTCTGGTGTCCTTTTCCACTACAGTGGATGTGCCTTCACAACAGAATGGACTGGTCATTCAAGCTGTGTTGGTTTTACCCCAACCCAGCCATCCTTTCCAACACAGTTCTTCCGTAGTCGTTGCCATGAGTGACCTGCACCCATTTAGTTGAATTGTGGTCAGGCTGGTTGCGCCCGGGAAGGCACAGGAAGGAATGTCGATGATCTCACTTCTTCCAGGACCGGTCAGGAATGGTAACAACACAGATCGGGGCAAAAACTCCCCCTTGCTGCATCTGAACCGTCAGGGATGTGCCAGTTGGGTTCTCTAGGAAGACAAGAGAGGACCAAGGCAAGATGACTCGGGGCATATTAGCATGAGCCATTAGTAGCTGTCAAGTCCTGTGGGGAAACAAAGTTCAGTGGATTGGGTGGGGCTGAGCTGGGTTCTGATCCCACTTCTGGCACCTCATAAGTGAGAGAGCTCTGACACCAGTGTTGGGTTCCTGACGCCCACGTCTTCACCTCCTCACCTGACAAAAGCTTTCGGGGACTGGTGAGGATTACAAACGATGCCTCTGCTGGATTCTAAACCATATTCACACTCAACTCTTAATCTCAGACACCAGGCACAGAGCTATGTGGTTGAAAACGTGGCTTCCCGACCCGGGCTGCTTGGAGTCAAGTCCGGGCAGCGACCTTAAAGCACTGCCTTTGATCGAATTCTCAGTGTCCTAACCAAAAGATAGGGGTAGTAATGGCCCTCGCTTCGCGGGTAATTCTGAGAATTAAATCTATGCAAATGCAGCTCAGCCTGAGAGCAGATGCCAAGAGACCTGGTGGAGGGAGGAGGTGCGGTACCGGGGGCATCCAGAAGTTTCCGACAAGAATCAAGTCCTATTGACCTAAAACACCTGCGTCACCCGGATCTGGCTCAATTCGTGCTGCCCAGGGTTGCCACGAAAGAAAGGATTCAGGCCCCAGAAAGTGCTGCAACTCTGAAAATCTCAACACATATAAGGTAAGGTCAGAGTTGATGGTTGTGGCCCTGGGCGTGGCTGTTCTACCCTGAGCGTCTTCTGGCCTCTGAGACCATCCTGGCTCATGAAGAAAGCCATCCGTGTGGCGTACGGGTGGGTTTCCTGGGTGTTTGTGGAGCTGCTTGAGCGTCTGTCGGCGGGGGGCAGGGGGGTGCTGGTTTCCTAAGACCCCGGGCTCCTCCACACTTGATGGGAGCGAGACTCCGGTACGTTTTAGCTGCTCCCATGTGTGCTAATGATATGCACCTGTGGGCCATGCTTGGCCAAGTTCACTGCTTCACCAGTGTTCACTGATATTATCATCTGCCAAGGGAATCCCAAATGTCACTTACCCTTTCCTGGGAAGGCGCATACACACACACACACACACACACACACACACACACACACAAGTGGTTATCTGTTTGCAATATTCTTCGTCTAGCATTTTTAGTATTTCAGCTTGCCACGCTGTGAAGAAGAAATGGAAACTCAACCACCTCCAGGATATATTTTCTCCCCCTCTCTCTAAATTTCTGCATGGGCACGATTTCCTTCGGTGCAAGTGGAAGTCAAATCACGTTCCCCTTGGGTGGTCATTCTGACAGTTGCCAGTTTCCTGGGAGAAAAGATGAGGAGGGGTTGATTCTACGAGGCTTCTGACTCCACAGAGACACTCTTGAACATCAACAGCCTCCAGTTTTGAGCCTGGAGCCCGGCCTGGGCCACACGCGGCCACCCATCCTGTGCCTTCCTCATGGTGGCTGCAACCCAGACACAGTCTCTTCCCCTAAATATTCTACCTGTACAGCTACAGGGGCCTCGGACACACTGCCCCTTGAATGTCTGGTCTTGTCCGGGCCATTCTGTGTGTCGGGGACAGTCTCTCCCCCACGTCTTCTCACGTGAATCCTGGACACTGAGCAGAGTGTCTCCTGTCCTTGCGCCCTGGGACCCACCCTCGGGACTCTGATCAGAGCACCTGACTTTCCTCTTGACACACCACATCGCCCCCATGCTGGTCCCCTGGGCTGCCGCTGCCCTGGGCGTAAAAGTCCAAGTCCTTGCTGTGGCTCCCATCCCACCTCCTCTGATGTGCTTTTCAGCCACCATCACCAGGGGCAAGGGGACATCCGCTGCCCCTCAAGGCTGTCAGCCGGTTATGGCCTCAGTGCTTCGGACACATTCTTCCCTCCGACCCCGGGCATTCCCTTGGCTCAGTCCTTGGCCACCTCCGCCTCTGCACAGTGTCGTCTCCTCCTCTGGGGACCTTCCCAGACAATCCTTTCAATTTGGCGACTGCAGCCCCTCTCCCAGACCATCCTTGGTTTATTTTGCTCCCAAGCATTTTACTTACGGCACCTGCCCTGTGCATTTTACCCATTTGCGAGCTTGCCGAGGGCATGGAGCTCTCCCCCTTCTGCCCCGATGCTGCCTCAGCTCTCAGAGCAGCGCCTGGCTCACGACGTTCCTTAAGGGATGTTCTGGAGAGAATCCAGTTTGGAGAGGGCTGGTGTGGCCCATTCCCTGTTCCTCACACTCTCGGGATGGCACGTTTCCTCCGCCTGCCCAGGCAGCACCTTGTACCCCGCTGGAGGCAGGGATTGGCCCAGGGAGAGTCAGTCAGCCCAGGAGCTGCAAAGAGGAAGCTCTTCACTTCTCTGGAATTGCTGAACTGATTTGGGAGCTCCCAGCTACAAGAAGGCATTTTCTGTTACTTTAGGTGAAGTGCCCAAGGAGGAGCTTATGACAAAGCCAAGCCCAAAGGTGGCGAGCATCCTGCCTCAGGGCCTTTGAACTGGCTTTTCTTCCTGCTAACTCCTCTGGGTCCATCCAGACCTGAATCTCTACCTCTGGCCCATGAAATCCCTCTTCTTTTTCTTTCTTTCTTTTTTTTTTAAAGCCAATGTGACTTGGGATTAGAAAGAGTCCTGACTAATTTCGGTTAAAATGCTCCCCCCACCCCACACCTGCCCCAGGAAGCTCTTCTGCGGCTCCTGGGATCCGGTTTTTCTCCTCTCTTGTCCTGCACTTTGCATCCTTCTCCACGAAGGCTCTCGTGCTGTGTTGTGATGTGTTATCTGCCTATCTCACCCCCGACCAGTTTGGGCATTCTTTGAGGGCAGGACCATGTATGAATCCTTCTTAGACATTCCACACCAAAACAAACATAAATAAGGATGTGTTGAATAAACACTTGGATGAGTAAAACAGCTTGTGGCTTTCCCCTGGTGAGTTTCATTTAGGGCTTCGTCTGTTTTCAGACACATCTGACCCAAGCACCTTGGGCCTCTGCAGACTTCTCCATATCGATGTCTTTCTTTTTTTATTTTTTAAATTATTTTGATGTTTATTTGTTTTAGAGAGAGAGAGAGAGACAGAGCATGAGTGGGGGAGGGGCAGAGAGAGAGGGAGGCACAGAATCCAAAGCAGGCTCCAGGCTCGGAGCTGTCAGCACAGAGCCCGACGCGGGGCTCAAACTCACAAGCCATGAGATCATGACCTGAGCCGAAGTCAGACGCTCAACCGACTGAGCCACCCAGGCGCCCCTCCATATTGATGTCTTTCTGTGGTGTGTGTGTGTGTGTGTGTGTGTGTGTGACTTCTCCAACAGCTGATCCAAGAGCAAGCTGATGGGCTGCTTTCTTCTCTCCCAGACACCAGCCTATGTCACCCAGGGAAGTGGCATTTCAAACAGATGAAGTTCAGCAAACGGAGCCCTGCAGCAAATTAGAAATTCCTTTTGATTAGAAAATACCTTTCATTTCAAACACGTAGACTCAAAGAGTTTATGTTTCTAACAACTGCTTCATAGGCTGAATTTGATTTTATGGAATGAAAGGAAAACTGGGGGTGGGGAGTAATTGCTTGATATTTGTCCTCATGGTCAAAGTGCTCATTAGCGAGGGATGTTTGGGGTGGGGTAGGCGGGAGTGAGAATGGCACCCATTCCTGACTCCGGGGGGGGGTGCCTCAAGCCCCTAAATTACAGATCGGGGAGCAAACAGAGCGATGGGGGAGGTGGTCTTGTTTTGACAAAAAATGATGGGCAGCTCCTGGCCTGGAAGCCGCCTGTACTGCTGCGTTTCCCCAGGATTCTATGTGCAAAAAGAACCCTGTTACCCATCTCCAGTAACAGGCGTCTCAGATCCCAGCCCAGCCCAGCAAGGGGCACAAGAATATCAACAGCCTCCAGCAGAACTGGAAATTAAGTCATGCCAGGAGCAGATCTCAGGGTGAGGGCATCCTACACTCCTTGCTGAATTGTTCCTCCGGGGGAAACAGGCAACGAACAGCATCCTCAGTCCCCACCCTCCCAGGCAGGGAGCAGCCTCAGGCCTCCACCCCCACTTGCCCTGTGCCTAGAAAAATCGAAAGCATTCTTTCTAAGACTTCCGGCACAGGGGATGGTGCAAAGGCTCTAGGATCCCCCACCCCCTTCACTGGGATCTGAAGACGGGGTCCCCCTCTGGGCTCTGCCGCCCACTTTGTGCTTTCTTGGAAAAGTCCTGAGGCTCCTTGACCCTGGTCAGTGGAACACTGCCCTGGCAGGTGGCCTCTGAGACCCCTCCCGGCATGATAAGGTCATCATGCCCTGTGGGATTTCCCTCTATCGCAACTGACTTGTCTAAAAATTAGAGTTCTTGTCAGTCACAGAGGGGGATAATGGATCCCGAATCAGTTGAATGTGTAGCAAGAGAAGCTGTCCGGTCCAGGCTGTCTCTGGGAGTGCCTGTGACCTGTTCAACTGTAAACGTGGTGAGCTTTGGCCTCGTGTGCCCGAAGCCCCAGGGATTGTGGCGAGACTCACCCGCGTTACCTCCTGGACCCTTCCACTCCTAATTGGTTCCCTAGCAGCCATCAGTCTCCTGCTGAAAATCCTTCTTGGCCACTGCCATTGCATTTGACTTATATTTGACTTACCAACGCCTTCCGTAGCTGGCTGCAGCCTGCCTCTAACCTTGCTTCGTTTCTAGCCACGTTCCCTGCATCCCTCCCCAGGACCCATCCTGCTTATCCAGGCATCTGCACCTAACACCCAATGGTCTTTTGACTTGGGCCGCCATTTTGCCTCTTCACCGGTCAACATACTCTTACTCATCTTGCAAGAGCCAGTTCAAATATCCTGTTCTCTAGGATGTTCTTTCTGATCTCTCCAGACACACTGAACACACTTGACTTATGTTTTCCCAGCATCTTTGCTAATAGTCATCTGCCTGTCTCATCCCCAGTCCCCATTGAGCCTCCACCCAACTCCAAATGGTTCCGAATTTCCCTGACAAATAGGTACTGAAAAGAACTTGGCACTGAGGTAGACGTAGACTCAGAAACAATTGGTCCCTCTCCCAGAGCAATAGGCAAATAGATGGTCACGGCGCAGTGTGGACAGGGCTGGGGTGGAGGAAAGCGCCGAAGTTAGCGGGAGCACGGAGCGCCCCACTCATCGAGCCGCAAACGCATGCCTCAACACCATCAGTCTTCCCATTAGACTTGAGTCCCCGTGGCTAGGGGCCTGGCTAATCATCTTAGTACCCCAGCTCTTGTTAGCTGGCGGGGACACTCAGGCTCTTGAGTGTCCTGCCAGATGGAGTTGTCAAAGAACCCACACAGCAGCCCAGGCAGCCGAAGGAAATGGTTTCTCACAATAAGCGTGGGACTCCAGATTCAGGTAATGGTTACAGGTACTCCGGTATTGACTCCTGGTACAGTTTTTTTCTTAATGTTTATCTATGTATTTTTGAGAGAGAGCGGGGGAGGAGCAGAGAGAGAGAGAGAGAGAGAGAGAGAATCCGAAGCAGGCTACACACTGTCGGCACAGAGCCTGACACAGGGCTCGAACTCATGAAGGGCGAGATCATGATCTGAGCTGAGATCAAGAGTCGGGCGCTCAACCGACGGAGCCACCCAGGTCCCCCCTCCTGATACCGTTTTCCAAACACTTACTGAGCCACTGCAGCCGGTCATGCACACTTATCAGTGCAAGTGGTCGGTTGCTGTCATTCCTGCTCACTCTGGGGACCGTGTGGGTTTAACTGTTACTGTTTTTCCACCGGGTCTGTCCCGGTGCTTATCACAGAACCTCGCATTTAGCAGGGCTTCCCCAGTATCTGCCAGGCCACGGGTGGAAGGGAAGGGGAGCTCAGGGTTGGGGCATGGGCTTGGGTGTGGGGGGTGATGGTTGCTCACAGGTCCTCTCTGCTGATGCACGGCAGCAAAGAGCTGGGATGAGTTGATGATGGTTAGACAAACTTCTTCAATGTCCTGACAAACACGCAGCAGACAATGAGGGCAAGAGTAGGGGTAGGGCTGAGGCAGCAACGGGGTCCCCACTTAATGGAGCTAATTTGCACCTTCCTTGAGGCGCTGCATCCCAGAAGCCACCCCTGTGCCCAGTTGAGAGTCCGATCGTGCGTACCCATGTATTCTAAATCTGCACTAGAAATAATGCATATGTGCATGTCTCTATAATTTATTTCTACTAACTAGACATAGAGTATTTGCATCTACTGAAAATATATTGTTTTCTTAAATTATAGATGGTGTGTTTACAACGAGCACATATAAATGGTGAGCGCGTGTTATAAATACAGAATTCTGTCTGCTAACATTTATTTATCAGCTGGGTGCTGTGTGCCAAGCTCTGCCCCAAGCACCCTGCCTTCCTTCTTCCATTTCATCCGCACAGCTATCCCGTGAAGCACTTACCGCGCAGTGGTTTTTTTTAACTGGCTCTTTTTAAACGGAACCTTTTCTTTTTTAATTTTTTTTTAACTTTTATTTATTTTTTGAGAGACAGAGAGAGACAGAGCATGAGCGGAGGAAGGGGCATAGAGAGGGGGAGACACAGGATCCAAAGCAGGCTCCAGGCTGTGGGCTGTCAGCCCAGAGCCCGTCACAGGCCTCGAACTCGTGAACCGTGAGATCGTGACCTGAGCCCAAGTCGGACGCTGACCGACTGAGCCACCCAGGAGCCCCTAAACGGAACCTTTTTTAAAAAATAAAATATTCTATGGAAACTCCAATCTACAGAAAAGGTGACAGTTTGCTGTGTGGTTGCAGGGGACCCAGTGACCTGCTCAGCCTTCCCACCCCGCCATGCACAGAAGGAAGACACAAGCGTGTGGAACACTCAGACTAGAAGTTCATTGCTTGCCAGATGTGTGATTCGAGGTCAGGGGCTTAGATCTCAGGGTGCCAGCTTCCTTACCCCTCGTACTTACAAAACGTTAATTGTGACAATGAAATGAGATAATGTATTTTATTTATTTATTAACTTTTAACTTTTTTAAATGTTTTATTTATTTTTGAGAGACAGACAGAGACAGGGCATGAGTGGAGGAGGGGCAGAGAGAGACAGAGAGAGAGAGAGAGAGAGAGAGAGAGAGAGAATCCGAAGCAGGCTCCACGCTGTCAGCATAGAGCCTGACGTGGCGCTCGATCTCACAACCGTGAGATCATGACCTGAGCCAAAATCAGGAGTTGGATGCTTAACTGACGGAACCACCCTGAGATAATGTATCTCAAAAAAAAAAAGAAGAGGAAACCCTAACTCGGTGCCTTGCACCCAGCGGATGCTAAATACTTAGGGTCTGAGTTTTATTCCGTCTTAAGTTGGGGTCTCTAGAAGCAGCCCCTGGCATAATTCGTGTGAAAGTGTTGTAGTTGCAAGCGTTTGCACAAAATCATCGTGAGGAAGTTGGCTTGGGGAGGGCAAGAGGTCAAGCGAGGCTGCGGCGTCAGGCAAAATCCCACATGTGGGGGAATAGGTTCCACTTACGTAACTGGGTTAGGAAAAAGCTGGGGGCGGAAAGCCGTCGCCACGGGACACAAACGCCCAACGTTAGCCAGCGAGGTATTGTAACGGATCACAAGTAACTGGTTATATCACCTGCAGGAAATTACTGTTCATCTGGCACCAATGTACTTTGATTACAAACGCCACTTGCCCCCCCAGGCCCTTGGCCTCTTACCCGCACAAGTTAATGATTACTGTCTGGTTGTTTTCTCCACCTTCACATGTGTAAGATCTTGTTTTCTTCACGTTCACCACATGCGTGAGGTCTCGAGAGCTCAATAAATACAGGGATGCAACCCCTATTTGGGGCTCTTGTCTGCTCCCGGACACTAGCCTCTCTCGTATTCAATTCTGCATCTGCTCTCTTGCTGGACAAGAGAGGACTCCAGGCTCATAGTCTGCGACACCCTCGGAGGGTGACTCTGGCTCAACCCTGCTGGGCAGTTTTGGGGGCCAGGGCGGGCCATGACTTCAGACGAGTCCTCTCCAGGGGCCTAGGGAGCTGGGGTAGTGATATTCCTGCACCCGTCAAGTCGAGGCTGCTCCCAGGCACTCGGCTTCCGGCACTGGCCAAGAAAGTAGGCTCCTGCTGCCTCAGGGCAGCCCTTCAGTGAAGTGACGGAGTGACAAAGGTGCCGTTAGGAGCAAAACTTCCTGGAGATCAGACGCTTTGAAGTGGCAAGGTCCTCAGGGGTATGGAAGGAGAATCCTAATATGTACAGTGGTAGCTGTAGAATCCTCATATGTGATGGTCTGTCTGTAAGAGATACCGGCACAGGTTAGAGGAGGGTTTTATTCACCACTTGTGCCTTTGCTGGCCCAAGTCAAAGGGTAAAGTACAATCAGCCCTTGCATCCCGCCGGCTCTCCCCTTGGGCGTCTGAAATTTCCTTCCCGGGGAGGCTGCCCTGGCAAAGAGATGGGAGATCTAGTTCTTCTGCAGAACAGAGCTCCTCGGGGTACTGGAGACACAGCTGTGCTTTCAGCTGTAGCTTAGAACCACGAGGGGGTACATTTTCTTTTTTTTATTAAAAAAATTTTTAATGTTTATTTATTTTTGACACAGAGAGAGAGAGAGAGAGCACGAGCAGGGGAGGGGCAGAGAGAGACACACACACAGAATCCGAAGCAGGCTCCAGGCTCCGAGCTGTCAGCACCGAGCCCGACGCGGGGCTTGAACTCACAGACCGCGAGATCGTGACCTGAGCCGAAGTCGGATGCTCAACCGACGGGGCCACCCAGGCGGCCCAACGAGGGGGTACATTTTCAAAGTAGGTGTGCCTACGGGACAGCGATGGAACCATGCTGGGGAGCCGTGCACCCTGAGACGGGGCTTTCTTGAGGACAACTCCATGCTCGGTCCTTGGACCCGCATGACAGCCACCTCCAAGGGACAACTTGCTCTTCTCGTTCCCGTTTTTGTACATGGAGACCCTGAGGCTGAGAGAGGTTGTGTAACTTCCCTGAGGTCTCAGAGCTACTCAAAGGCAGCGCAAGAACTCCAGGACTGATGTTTTGGACTTTGCTTCACCATTCTGCCCTTCAATTAACCTAAGCGATCCGGGAGCCCGGAGAGAGGCTTTAACGTTGCTAATTGGAAAGAGGCTGTGGAGATATTACCCAACCTGGAGAATGCGCTCTGGGATCTCCAGGTGCTGCCCTCGGACCTTGTCCAGCTGCCAAGCCTGGAAGCAAATGAAACTTCAAGGAAGGATGGTCTCTTTTGTCCACTGAATTAACCTATGTCAACTTATTTCCCACTAAATTCCAAGCTGCGGTGTAGAAACTCTAATTAACACTCAGAAGCAAGGATGCGTCCAATGGGAATGTTCCAAGAACAAGTGCAGATAAGCATGTCCTCCAAACCCATCCCTAATACTAATGAGCCTTACAAGTTCTCCAAGGGGCTTTCTGTTAATTTAGAACCTGATGATGAGCTCTGTCTCTGCCTAGCCTCAGAGATCAAGGACACACATCTTTTCATCTCCATTATTAGTGTCACGCCAATGGTCAAAGGGGACCTCAGAACCATCAGTGGCTCCCTGTTGACCGGGTGGAAGTCCTTCACAAAGTAACTATGCCAAGTTGGCTCCCTCCCATTCAAGTCGGACGTAATGGGGTTAGTTGTGGGGCCCCTGGACCCACGTGTGGATGACATTGCCACACTCTAGTAACGTCCTTGACCTCAGATGGAAACGTACGTTCTCAAGGCTGGTGCACAAGCATGTGGGGTCGGCAGTCGGGAAACTAAAAATCCCCTTCCAGCTGTACCCCAGTTTTCCCCCGTGGAGTTTGTTGTTACTTCTCTGTCCCTCCGTTCCCTTAGTTGTAAAATGGGAACTCAATCCTTATAACAACCTTATCTCCTGGATGAAGTAAACGAGTGAAAGCCCATAAAACACTTAGGAGAGTGCCTGACACATATAAAGAGATAATGTCAGCCCTTCGTGTTTAGGTTTCCCCACCTTTGTGATTTCATTTCCCACTGACCTTCCTGCAGGGACCTTGCCCTACATCTACACATCAGGGCATACAAAGAGTCATAGCTCTTAGACCATGGCGGTCACCTTCTCAGTGGTCTCCTCTGTCATCTCTCACCTACATTCCCCTGGGTTCATGCTTTGCGGTAACCAGTGCTCCTTGCTGATCGTGGAACACACAGGAATGTGCTGCTCTCTCGGGATCTTTGCCCCTGCCTCCCTCTCCTCTTCTTAGAACCTTCTTCACTGCATTTTTTCAGCTCTAAGTTGAAAACTTGCTTCATTTGACCAACTGACGTGTGTCCACAGGAGGGGACAGGGTGACAGGGAGACTCAAAACCATGACTTAAAATAGCAGTTGAAGAGCAGGGGCAGTTTAACCCAGGGAACAGGCAGCTGGGGATGGGGAGAAGGACTGAAATGGGAATTGTCAAGCTTCTTGGGGGCTTTCGTGTGGATAAAGAGCAGATTTGCTTCGTGAGGCTACCTGAGAAAACCAGGATGAAGGACTAGAAGGAGACGTACCTTTCAGTGTAGGCTCAGGGAGAACATTCCCCCATGCCAGTTTGTAAATTGGCCCCAAACACAAAGGGCGGGGAGAAACTGAGAAAGAGGCAGGCCACTCCAGATCGGTAGGAGGAGGGTTTAATAAACAAGGGAACTGGGGCGCCTGGGTGGCTCGGTCGGTTAAGCGTCCGACTTCGGCTCAGGTCATGATCTCACGGTCCATGAGTTCAAGCCCCGCGTCGGGCTCTGGGCTGACAGCTCAGAGCCTGGAGCCTGTTTCAGATTCTGTGTCTCTCTCTCTCTCTGACCCTCCCCCGTTCATGCTCTGTCTCTCTCTGTCTCAAAAATAAATAAACATTAAAAAAAAATAAACAAGGGAACTTATATGCGAGGCTTGTCCTGGGCACTGCAAGATAAGGTCTCGGCACCCGCCTGCCAGAATCTTAAGTGGACAGAGAGGCCTGAACAGGGTTCAGTCACGTGTACCATCCAGATGGTGTCAATATCACCTTACTCTCTTAAGACCGCGTCCTTGGAACAGCTCCCACTATGGGAACGTGGAGGGGAGGGCAGAGTGCACATTCCAAGGATGGGGAAGGAGTGAGGAGTCTCTGAGTGCCCGGGGCCAGCTCACAGATCAACCTTCCCTATGACCTTCCAACACCCCATCAGAACTGTCCAGAGCTGAATGAACAATCTCAGGAGTGTTGCAAATGGAAGCTAAAGGACCCCTAGGCAAGAAGATCCAGCATTTCATCTGGAGACCGGTGTAGTACTGACTTTGCAAAAATTCTGAACTGTCCTTGTTCCTGGGCCTTGTGTCCCTAGAAGCCCCGGGTGAGAACATAAATGACCTTGGCCGGGGAGTAACTTCATTAGCCCGTGATCAGACGTCTCATCTTTGTGTGCTAATGAGACTGGGGGAGTGTGAACGTAGACTCCTTTGTTCTCGAAAACACTCGGTCCTTCTACACTCATTAAACTGAGGTGGAAATATTTGGCTTCAGGGTTTTCAGAACAGTTCATGACACAGGAAAATTTCCGATGGAGGGTGCCATGTTGACCCCTCCTTGTCTGCCGTGGGCTCCGTGGCACTTCGCACATAGATTTACCCTAGCAGGGCCCAAGATCTTGTACAGATGTGCTTGACTTCTCCGAAAAAAAAAATAGTAATAATAAGTTTCTTATATATAGAGTTCAGGTCTTATTTAGTTTTGTATCCTTAGTCGAGTCCAGTGTGAGCATGTGTGTGTGTTGGGGGAGAAGCTGGGGTAAAATGTACCATCTGGCCCAGGTCAGCAGGACACGAACTCTCAAGGACTCACATCACTCTTGCCCAAAAGGGTCCTTCACCAAACTCTTTCCTATCTTCTTTCTGACCTTGAATCACCTTTTGGTGATGCTGCTGATGCTGTGAATTGGGGTGTTCACTCTTTGATTTTATATTATTTTATTTTATTTTATTTGATATTATTTCTTTGTTAACGTTTATTTAACTTTGAAAGACGCAGGGTGTAAGTGGGGAAGGGGCAGAGAGAGAAGGGGACAGAGCATCCAGACCATCAGCGCGGAGCCTGACGCAGGGCTCGATCTCACAGACCTTGAGATCACTCTCTGAGCGGAGAGCAAGAGTCGGACCCTTAACTGGCTGGGCCGCCCAGGCGCCTCTTTGCTCTTCATTTTAAAAGAACAAAAAAATAGGCCTGGTTCCTGGGGCGGGGGGGGGCACTCTGACTTTGGCAAGGGTCTGACCCTGTCCCCAGAGCAGGGCTGGCCATGCAGAGCGCGGTGGCTCTGATGGGCACGCGGCTGATCCCGGGGCCTTGCTGCCCCAGAGGGCCTGCGTGTTTGGGGTGAGGGAGTTCTGGAGAGCCGGACCCCCGAGAACTGTACTAACACGGTGATCTGCCCACGACGGAGCGCGGCCTCCTGCGGAGAGAGGCCGTCTCCCTCTGCGTGTCAGGACCCCCTGCCACCTCAGGGCATCAGCAGGTGTCCCGGGGCCCCTTGCTCTGTGCCGAGCGGCCGAAGAGGGTGCCCGCAGTGGCCCAAGAAGCTGGTGGTTTGAGCCAGAGAGTCTGGGTTGGGGTCCTGTCTCCACCGGACGCCCCCTCCAGGACGACTTCTGTCTCTTCTGGTCATCAGAGCCCTCACTGCGAAACAGGGATGATGAGGGCAGTCGCCAGGTCGTGGCCGGTTGTCGGGAGGACATGTGACCACAAATGCGAAGACATGACCTTGAATTTGGGGTTGGAGGACCACCTCGAGAAAGGTTTACCGTCATTGTCACTGTTGTTATGATCACGTCCCGCTTCTCTGAGACTACAGAAACGAGGACTGACTGTGTGCCTCGGACGGATTGATCGCTGCGGACCGTGAGACATCTTCCCGGAGGCCGGAGGGTAGAAAAGGGTGTTTGTTTTCCCCGAAGAGCTGAGGACCACGGCATGGCCGAGGAAACCTTCTATTCCGAGGCCGTAGAGGGGCTGCACTTTTCTTTGCTTGCAAATCTGTCTCTCCTCCTCGGCAAGGCAGGAGCTGGATCTTATTCATCCAGCTCCCTTATTGCCCGGGACACCCCTGCCCCAGCATGGAGGCCAGACACAGCAAAGTGCTTCTGGGCCTGGGCCCTTCCCTAAGAGCGGGTCCTGCTCCCTTGCTCTTGACCTTGCTGGAAGGCAGGCAGGCAGGCTCCGCCATAAGCAGAGGGATCTTTTCCTGAGCAAAGTTCCTCAGGCTGCCGTCCGGACGGAGCAAGTACGACTCAACGGGGTTAGAGATTTGGGGCTCGAGTCGTTGGACGGTGATTCCTGGTGACCGGGATCCCTGGAGTGGGGCCTCGATGCCATCAGGAAGGAGCTTCTCACGCACCTGCCTCGGTCGTCCCCGAGCCCAGGGATGCCTGCGTCTCCAGGTTGAGAGGCAGGGTCCCTGCTCCTGACCCGTGTGGTTCCCCAGCTGTGCGGATGGACGGTTTCTATTTCCCCACCCCCCCTCGGAGAAACCTCCCCGAGACTCGAATTCCTGTCCCCTTCGTGAAGCCTTCCTACCTGCCCAGCGTGGGCAGAATGGTGGCTCCCTTCTCCGTGGCCCTAGGTTCCCTTGCGAATCCAGCAGAAGGGCCTTTCTCTGGAATGGCCAGTCCCTAGCATTTTTATGATTACCAGGAGTTCTAGAGCGGAGGCATTTTTAACTGCAATACGGCCCAGGGGCACTACACGTTTCTTTAGCTCGGGAGATATTTGCACACCCGTGTCTGTGCACAAACGCAATTTAACATTTAATTTCATTTGACATTTCCATTATTACCAAAACAGATCTTATAAATGTCAAACACCCACCATTCTTGCTGCTGAGGGGCCATCGCTGCCGTCTGTAGGCCTTGCAGACACTGAGCCTGTGACATCACGGACCTTTGTTTGTGGCTTCGCAGAATACGCCATTATTATCTGGCTTCTCGCCAAAGCAAATTTCCCGTCTGTTTTGTTCCCTGATATCACAGAAGTGTGATTTACAACAAAAGAAGCTCTTCCCAGAATTTGGACGGAACCCCAGCGCGGAGGACAAAGGATGGTCCTGACTCTCACATTCAAAAGACGAGAAGGACCTGCCCAGTGACCTAGCGATTCACGGGGGGAGGGTCAGCGGGTTAGATGGTGGGCGATCAAGAGAGCGGGGCTCCAGGAAAACTTGCGTAGAGACAAGGGAGGGAGGCATGCAAGGAGAGGAGAGAGGCAGTGACCATCAAGACAGAGCTTGAGAAACTCAGCGGCTTCTAGAGTACAAGAACCCGCCGCTTCCATTATTTCACCGCTGGTTCCCACGTCAGCCCTGATGGATGGCACTGGTGAAGGACGGAAGTTTACATATTACTCCGGGACCACCATCATTCCTGAAAGTGACCTTAAAGCTTATGGTTCCACCTGAGATGGCATTCAGGGATGGGGGAAGGCAGAAATGATAGACGATGTCTGAGGCAGGCAATTTTGTAATTGTATCCTACCGAATTTAGCTGTTCAAGAAATACTGTAATTACCCCCCAAAAAGTGACAATCCGAGAGCACACACCCAGAGCGATTCTCTGTATGCTTCCAATTTTAGACTCTGGGCTATTCAGTCTTCTACTGTATTGCTATGTAGCGCGCGTCATTTTGCAAAGTCGCAAAATGTTTCACTCTTTCCTGAACCGTGACTTCAGTGCCCACGGTTTCCAGGTGCTACGTTAGGCTCTGAGGGTGCCCAGATGAAAGGGCATGTCCCAGTGAGCTCACGCCAGCACGGGGGATGTGTAATCCAACAGTGGCCAAGCACCTGGACACCTGTAAGGGCGGAGTGTTTCAAGACACGTCCTGAACCAGATGGGCAGGGTAGGTTTCTTGGAAAAGTATATTTCTCTATTTAAATTAAAAAAAATATTTTAAAATTTATTTTTGAGAGAGAGAGACAGAGACAGAGAATGAGCTGGGGAGGGGCAGAGAGAGAGGGAGACACGGAATCTGAAGCAGGCTCCAGGCTCCGAGCTGTCGGCACAGAGCCCAACACGGGACTCGAACTTGTGAACCATGAGATCGTGACTTGAGCCAAAGTCAGACGCTCAACCGACCGAGCCACCCAGGCGCCCTGGAAAAGTGTATTTCTAAACTGATTCCCCTTCAACAAGTAGGCGTTGTCGGGGAAGAGAACAGAGCACGCGCACGGACCTGGAGGTGTGGACGCCACGGAGATTTGGGGGGAACGGGCACCATATGGCTGAAACAGGCAGTGCAAGGGGAAGAAGTGAGAGGGTGTAGGATGTTGGGTTGTGGGCAGGCGCCATGTCTTCCCTTCGGACTTGCTCCAGAGTTCCTTCTCGTGGAGGCCAGTTAGTCCTGTCTACTATAGACAGAACTATGAAGGCACTTAGCATGAGAGGTGGCATTGCTGAAATGCACGCTAGCAACAGCTTGGAGAACGGATGGCGTGAGCTGGGGAGGAGAGCAAGGATGCTGACTCTCAAGGCTGGGAAATAAGATGGACTCCAGCTGCTTGAATCCCGCGGGAGAACAAACCTGAGCTACTCAGGGCATGAAATGGTTGAGGTCCGGAAGGAGGCATTACTGATCCCATTCCGAGAACGAAAGTGGTTTTCAGAGTAGAGGAAACTTACTCACAATCTCCAAATTAAGTTAAATCATTTCATTCTAATTCCTGTGGTCTTTGGACCAGGGGAGATGGAGAGATGGTCCAAGGAGGCAGAAAAGCATAGAACTGAAAGGAAGACCAAATATGATTTCATCAACACGAGCATGGACCGATTCGTCAGTGAACGCACCCATTTGCCGAGAACGTTCCTTGTGTTTAAGAATAAAATGGAGGAGACTTCGCGTGTAAAACTGGACCCTGCCTTCGATTATTCTCATTGGTGACTCGACCTTTCCAACTCCCTATATTTGACAATTTTCATGTTATCAAATCTCTACCCCCACGAGAATGGCCGTATAGCCTGGGCAGTCTGAGTGTAAATGTGTTACCTGCTTATACGGATCACGCATCGCCTCTGTGGTCTTCAAACGATCCTGAATTGTAAAATCTTAATGATAGTCCCTTGACCCCACAAATACGGTGTTTTTTTTTCCTACTCTTCATAGAGAGTTAGGTATTCAGAAATGAGCACCGAGCAAGCTGCGTGTCAGGAGGGGAAATCCACTGTTCACTTTGCTAGTCATTACTTTTTAATCTCAGTGTACTTGCACCTCTAATTGGCATCATAAAATGTCTCTGGAGAGAGAGAAGCTCAAAACACTTAATAGCGATAATGGTCCCAGATAAAAATAATGAGCTGAAAAAAACAAAAACCTGAGTTTAAAAAATACATTTTGCCTTAAATGGTCAAATCCATTAGAAATAAATGGAAGGAAGCTCACACTCAGTGCAGACTTTTTACGGGCCAGATGCATCACATACGTCGCTCTCAAGATAATTGTCAAATCGGGATTCTAAGGTAGATAATATTTGTAAAGGGGGCAAATCGAGGCTGGGGAGATTTTAGTGGCATGTCCAGGGCGGAGTTGCGGTAAGGCAGATCTGTGTGACTCTATCGTAAATGCTCTTTCCATGACACAGACTGATTCCAGGCCAACACTGTAACGTGGCACCATTTTGGGTTGTGGGTTTAGGCTGCAGTGGAGAAATTTAGGTCGGACGCAAAGAAGAACTTCCTGATTATTAAATGGTGGAATTGATAGAAAAATTATACATGGCTTTTCTTAGTATTTTGATTATGTCTATAGGGGTTTGCTAGAGCCATTTCCATACACAATGGTTTGGATCATTACGTTGTGGTACCCGTAGAACTCTATCATTATAATAGTTACTAATTATGTGCTAGGCATTGTCATATTAGATATTTTCAAAGACGACTCTCTCTATTCTTACAGACTCTATGAAGTAGGTGTTATAATTTCCACTTACGTTATAAGGAGCCTGACTCTCAGGGACCCCAGCAGACTTGCTCAAGATCAGTCTATTTGAATACAAATCTGCCCTGAGAACTTGTATCCTTTGCCAAGTCAGGAGGATCTGAATATGTACTTTTCTTCCATGGTGACAGGAGAATGAATAAAATGACCCCGCCGGTTGTCCATCACACCTTCGTTTGCCAAAAGCAAGATGGTGTCAGGTCAGCGACAGTTTCCAAATATGAACACAACATCAGAAGATTGGGTGTTGACCTACTTACCAGAGCCTGGGTAAGATACTGACGTTGGGAGTGAGGGTTCAAGGACACACTTTCTTCTGACTTTTCTGCATCCAAGGATGATACCTACGGCCTTCTCACAGGGACGCATTCTCTTCTTCTGCAGGGCAGCAGGGTCTCCACATCCCTCGGTAGCTGTTCAACAGAGGCCTCCCTCCCCACCTCCTGGAGCCACCAGTCCTATCAAGACTTCGTTAATATGACTGAGGGTCCCCATGGCCCCTGCCTGCTTCAGCCTCATTTCACAGGGTGTCTCCAGTGGAAACGGTCTTCCATTTTGCTGCCAGGCTAATCTTTATATATATATATATACACACACACACACA
>NC_064812.1:8304143-8367343 GCF_023721935.1 Panthera uncia | reverse complement strand
AATAAAAATATATAAATAATATATATATAAATATATAAATATATAAATATATATAATATTAACTAATTAATATGATAATAATTATATAATATATATAATTTCTTATTTAATAAATATGTTCACATTCTGGAAAAGCTGGGCGATACAAAAAAAAAACTATCTCAGAGGAAAACCAAAATTAGATTTTAGTCTATTTCCTTCTAATTTTCATGATGTGAACATTTTTATGATAGCTGGAATTAAATATCAGTTGTTACTAGAGCTGCTGGCAACCAAGGAGATAAACACCAGAGGCCAGAGCCGAATGGAGAAACGAAGCTGTTTTTCCCGTTTCCCCCACCCGGAGGGAATCAGGACCTGAGACACGAAGGTTCAATGTTTTCCTGAATGTCCAGACAGAGAGTCCCTAAACCCGGTGGAGAACCTTGCAGTGAAAGACTATTATTTGTTCAAAATATTTGCTTGAATTTATCCATACAAAAACATCTTATTTCCCTCTGATAGGAGATTTGGCCACCTGGTTTGCTCTGGCCAATAACATGTAAGTGGAAACGGTGCGCACCAACTCCATTGGATGCGGCAAGATGGGTCCCTGTCTCTGTTTTCCCTCTGATATGAGTCAGGTTTGTCCCAAATAGGGGCTGCCCCTCAGCTCTGGAAAGAAGAGGTGTGGAGCAGAGATGGACCCCACGTGCAGCTTGACATGAACATGACTTGTGAGCAAGAAATGAACCTTTGTTGTTGGAATGCACGAGAATTTGGGGGAGAGCGTTTGTTCCTGTAGCCTAAACCCAGGGCATGTTCTTGTAAAGGGGACATTACTCTAAAGGAGGAACCAAAAAGATGACATACATCATTGACAACGCGAGCCATCATTTCTCTCTGGCTTCCTGTGTGCCAGGAACCTTGCTGAGTGAAATTACAAGATCTGTGTCATTGGATTTCCCCTCAAGTTCTAGAAGGCAGCTGTCCATTACTAGCACCACTGGATTTTATTTATTTATTTATTTTGAGAGAGAGAGAGAGAGAGAGACAGAATCCCAAGCAGGCTCTACGCTGACAGTGCAGAGCCCGATGTGGGGCTGGAACCCAAGAACCGTGAGATCATGACCTGAGCTGAAGCCAAGAGTGAGGTGCTTAACCAACTGAGCCATCCAGGCACCCCAGCAACATTTTAGATGAGGACTCCGAGGGCAGGGAGGTTAGTAGCATACCTAGTCGTTTAGGCAGAGTAGAGGTGTGATTCAGACACAGGCTTCCCACGCCTGCTCTGCCCACGCTAACTCATAGGGTGGACTCTTGGCCCGTTACCTGCATGGCTGCCCGTCCAAAGGCAGCTCCTGGCCGGGCCGGGGCTGCCTGGGGAGGGAGGTGACAACGGCAAGATTCCTCAGGGCAAATTTCTCCCCTGCTAAACCAGAAAGCACTGAGCTTGCTTCTTTCATGCTGAGGGAAATCTCTCCCAGAAAGGTCTGGTGGGCTTGTCGGTGCTGCAGAAGTAGAGATCTGAAATTAGACGTGAGGCTGGAATGTGCAGCAATTTGAATGATATATAATCATTTGCTCAAGATTTTTTTTTCTGAATTTAACAGCAAAGCAGGGGCGCCTGGGTGGCTCAGCCAGTTGAGCGCCCGACTTCGGCTCAGGTCGTGATCTCATGGTCTCTGAGTTCCAGCCCCGCGTCGGGCTCTGTGCTGACAGCTCAGAGCCTGGAGCCTGCTTCAGATTCTGTGTCTTCCCCTCTCTCTGCCCCTCCCTTGCTCACTCTGTGTGTGTGTGTGTGTGTGTGTGTGTGTGTGCGTGTGTGTGTGTGTGCCCTCTCTCTCTCTCTCAAAAATAAATAAACATTAAAAAAAATTTAAAGCAAATCCTATTAATTACAATTAGTTCGAGTGCAGCTGTAAGAAATCCAACTGTATCTAGCTTAGGCAAGAGAGACAATTGTCGAGAAGATCCTGGGGTAATTCCCAGAACCAGGAGGCAGGAATACAGTGGGGCCTCACGAGTGTTGGAAGCCAGAGCCTGAAACACAGCAGGATTCTTTCTGGCCTGCTCTTGGCCCTGCTTTGCTTTGGGAAACGGTTCTTTCTTCTCTGTTCCAGCCTCGTCCAGCTGCCCTCAGCTCTCAAGCTCTCATAGCTTCTGTTTCAGCCACCTGCAGAGAGACGGCTTAGTTTCGTTTCCAAAAAGCTGGGGAAGGACTTTGATTTGATGCATTTTATTCAGGTGTCCACATGTACCAACTGCAGCCCGGGCTGTGGTCATGTTGTGCCGACACGGCAGCTGGGTTGACGAGGTGGAAAGTTCCAAGAGAAGTGCTGAGGGGCAGGGCAGGCGACTCCGTAAAGGTTGAGTATGCACGTGCGCTAGAGAAAATTTGGACGAAACACAAAATAATGAAAGTGGGGGAACACAAAGGGTTCTGCCTTTCAGGGGCAACCAATCGAGCCAGTATATTTCTTTAGTCTATTTTTTGAAATTTGTCAAATACCTGTTCTACTAGGTGGTTGAAACCGGGGTCACGTGCACTGAAGTGAAAGCACAGTCAACAGAAACAAATCGTCTAGGGCTTGGTGGAAGATGATGCAGAGAGAAGTTTAAAGTCAAATAACATTCGGCATCGACAGGTTCATTGGTTTTTCCAATTGAAGGCCAAAGCCAAAGCAAAACACAGGAATTCAGAGCACTGGTTATGAATTTAAACGTTGCGATACCTAGCGGCGTCCGGGGGGCTCCGTCGGTTAAATGTCCGACCTCGGCTCAGGTCATGATCGCGCGGTTCGTGGGTTCGAGCCCCGCGTCGGGCTCTGTGCTGACGGCTCGGAGCCTGGAGCCTTCTTTGGATTCTGTGTCTCCCTCTCCCTCTCTGCCCCTCCCCTGCTCACGCTCTGTCTCTCTCTGTCTCTGAAAAATGAATAAACGTTAATTTTTTTTTTTTTTAAGTTGTAAGACATATACAAAAGAATCTCTTTGAAACACTCAACTTAACAGGCCACCCCGCCCCCGGTCAACTCTTCGTGACCTCTCGGGTAAAACCCAAACCCTGAGACAGCAAACATGGCCTCCTGACAGCTGGCCCCTGCCCTTTGGCCCTGCCTCCTCCTGAAACTCTAGGTGGATTCTTCATTGATTCATTTACTTACTTATTCATCCATCACAGTTACTAAGATAGGCACTGGAGATACAGAAATGAGTAAGGCACCTTCTCTTGGCTCAGGGAGCTTACCGCCTAGCAGCAGGGGAGAATGAGTAATCAGGAAATATCTACAGGACGGTAAATGCCGCGATAAAGCGACGCCCCACGGGCCTGCGGCACAGTCTTAACAGCCGGGTGGATTTTTACAGGGCAACAGTGGGGAAGGCCGGTTGAGACTTGATTTGGGTCACAGAGCCAAGAGCTGCTAAACTCCAGCCTCTTCCTATTCCGATCTTTCCAGGAAACTGGCACCGAGGACTCGGGTCCCTGCTCCCCTTTGCTGTCCACGGCTTTAGACTCCTCCGGCTCCAGACGAGAAAGCGGCGTGGAAGGAGGAAAGGCCTCATGGCCACGTCCACCCCCGGCCCCCCTGCACCTGTTCCGGCTCGTGCTGCCCACAGGGCCGGCACCCACCCCCATTTCCTGCGGCCCCTCCCCTCCACGTCGTTGCCCACTAACGTCACTAGGGTTGATGAGACAGTCCTGCTTGCGAACGCTCCTGGGCCGTAATGCCATTGTCAAATTGACATCTCACTTTCCCGGTGGTTGAGTTGCCTTCTGCGTGTGTAATTGCAAAAAGGATCTTTTTCCTGTTGCGTCCACTGCTTATTAAATAATGGAGCCACGGTAGGAAAATGTGTCTAGTCAGTGAAATTAATTACGGAGAGCACTTAATGCCTCTGCCGAGGTGTCTGCGCCCAGGTCGCTCTGATTGTAGCAGAGAAAAGAGGCGTCTGATCCTCAGAAGGACAAGGCGGGGGGAGGGGGTGGGTGGGGGGGGTGGATGATCAGGTTGGGAGTCAGGCAGGTCCCCGGAATCTAGCCAGCATTCGATGGGAGCGTATGTGTGTATACGCATGTGTACGTGTGCGTGCGTCCCTGTCTGGATGCGTGCTCATCTGTGTATCCTCGCCTGCGTGGGTACATCCGTTTACACAGATACTTGTGAGCCCGAGGATGTGCCTGCATGAAGGTGATCGTGCGTCACAGATGCTTAGGCGGGCAAGAATTCATTCATTCATACCTCTGTTCACCAATAGCAAAGTATATTGGATTCCGGCTCTGCCAGGTTCTGAGCTAGCCCTGCGGATTAAAAATGAGGAAGCTGAGATTTCTGCCCTCAAGCAGCCAAGAACAAGGTTTCCCAACTTTGATACAATTGACGTTTGGGGCCAGTTAATTCTTTGTTGGAGGGTGGAGATGTCTGGAATAGTATCAGGTGTTTAGCCACATTCCTGGCCTCACCCAGTAGATGCCAGTAGAAACCCCCACTCCCAGCAGGGACAATGAAAACTGTCTCCCAGCCCACGGCAAATGTCAACTCGGGGGCAAAATCGCCCCCCGCTGAGAAACACTGTTCTAAAAAACGAAGCCAGCGTAAAAGGAGTCTGGAATCGAGATTTACAGCGATGCTTTGGAGCAGGGGAGGGAATGAAGTGCTCCCTTCTTGTCTCTGAGGGGGTGAGGAAGGGCGAGGAGAAGGACAGGGGGTTGAGATCCCAGGTGACTTTGACTGGCAAGCTGTGCTCGGGTTACAGACTTTTCCCTAGAAGGCGACCCTGGATGGCCCATGGAGAGCCTGGGTACAAACCCAGCTCCCAGCCAGCTCACTACTTGGTGCCAAGTGCGGGGAGAATCTCATGAGTGACTCAAAGAACCAGTGCTCCCTGCTAGGGCAGGGCCCGGGGCGGGGGTCCGGGGCAGGGGGAGAGAAGATCAACATCACCGGGGTCCTGGGAGAGGGAGCTAGGGAGGAAGGTCAGGGAGGGGAGGAAAGCTTGGGTGGCCTGAAACGGATTCAAATACGGATGAGTTCGCAGGAAGGGGAGGGCTGCATTGGGCCATGGTCTGGACGGTGTTTTCAGATAGTGGACTGAGCCCGTGCCCCCTCCTGTAAATTGCAGACGAGTGGAAAACGCGAGGCTCGTAGCAGGTGGCCGTTAAATCAAAGGAGGGCCGCATACATCCCAACCCTCTCAAGCCCGCTCTGGGTCTGGTGGAGGCTCTCCACTTCTGTGAACCCTGAGATGAAGTTGCCCGATGACGGCCATACCTGCCCTCCGTTCCTTCTATTCCACCATTAAGGTCTGCCTCACATCCGGTTTCCACCATTAAGGCCCGGGTGGCTTCCCCTCCCCGCCGTTCCTTTGCTCTGGTGGCTCCCATTTTCTGAATGCTTTGCTAATGATGTCGCACCAGGAAAGGCCTCTCAGGCCAGGAGAGGGAAGGTCACCCACTGGCAGACCTGGTCTGTGCCTGGCAGGAGATCGTGGCTTCCTGTCTGTGCCCCGCAGGGACCAGCACCCTGTCGGCCACCCCCCAGGCGCTCAGATAACACCGCCATAAACGGACCAAGCTCATCTAGCCCGCCTCACACCCCTGACTCCCTTCGTGATCTTGGGAACAGCCCACGGCTCCCATCTCCGAAATGGGGGTCTTAATATCAACCTTGGAGCGTTGTGAACAGTCAGACTTTAAAGGGACACACAAACGAGAGAAGGGAAGGAAGGTTAGGAGGCTGCCTCTCTGTTGCTGCTTCTCGAATATTCCAGACGTGAATGCGGAGGCCCCGAGTGCCAGTTTTCCCTCGGGCATGGTTCGGTTCTAACCGTCAGCTACGCTGCACAAACACGCATGGTCCCCCCTGGGGCCCAGGAGACCTATTTGCATCTTGAGTGAAAAAAAAAATGCAGCTTGTAAATAAATACCTTAATTTTCCCTGAACGGGCCTTTGTGTCAGGGAAGGTTGTTCAGAACTTCCTGGGATGTCGGGACTTGGAGTCGGTATTGGGAAAGAGGACACACTGGCCATGGAGCAGAACTTTGTCCTTTGCAAATCAGGTGTTTCCCGACATCTTGTTTTCCGGGCCCGGCCTCCGTGTCCCGGGATGGTTCTCAGCGACCAGGCCCCTCTCATCCCACCCGTCTGGGTGGGGGTCATGCACAGGCCTAATTTGGAATCTTGGGACTGGCTACTCTCATTCTCCACCCCTGCCTGTCCCCCCCACCCCCGCCTGGCCCTTGGCAGTTTCCCATATACTCATCTATTCATATATTTATTCAATGAATATTTAGGACGTGCACCGTTCTGGGGGGAGTACGTTAGTCAACAGAGCAGGTGAGTGATAAAAATCTCTACAAGGAGTGTGAATATTGGTGACAGGCCACCCGGAGAGTCCTTCATTCTCCATAATTTCTTTCCCACGGGGCCACACATCCTCTCCTGCACAAACTCAGCTGTCTCCCGTCTAGCCTGCCCACAGAGCTGGCGGAGAGCTCCTTCTGGACCATTAATCTGACCCCCCCGGGCCTTGCTTCCCATATTCCAAAAGCTCCCCATAGGGGATGATACACAGTCTGCCTTCCTGGTGTGCCATTCAGGGTCACGCATCCCTGGATCTCTGGGTCCGTCCTTATCTCCTCAGTCACGGCTCCTTCCTCTCTGTTCCCGAGACACCCCACAGGCGTCTCTGTTCCTGGGTCCACTCCCAACCACTGATCTATACAGAGGGCTCCGGGACTGATACGAGTATCTTTGCTGACTTCTGGAGGCAGGTCTCTCCTACCCAGCTGCTGGGCTGTGGGAGGTCTGTTGGGGTTCCGGAACTACACCATGGGCTGGGTTTGCTGGGGAGAAGTAACTGATGTGGTGGGGTCTGGAGGCAGTGACCTGGTACGTAGGACAGATTCCATCGCTTAGTAGCTCTGGTGTGACTACGGAAAAGTCACTTCAACTCCTTCATCTAGAACAAGGGGCTAACGAGTCCCCCAGCCCCTGGAATGAACCTCAGGGACACCGAATCCAATGACTTTTCCAGTCGACGGGCAAAAGGGCTCAGTTTCGTCATCACTTCAAGAAAATTTAGTAGGGTTTTGGGGATACATAGAGTCAATATGTGGTCTTTGGCTCACAGAAGGTGCTCGAAAAATAGGAATTGGCATTGCATAGCTTTATGTGTTGGTCTCATTAACATGTTGTATTCTGCTATTAGTCTGAGCCTCTACAAGCAACAGGACTCTTTGGGGATCTTCCAGTGTGTCTGACACTCACAAGATCTACCCCGAAAATTGTGTCTGAGGTAACAAGTCTTGGTCCTCATATGCCACAAGTCAGCCCGGGTCGGAGCTAGGCACGTGCGTCTTCTTATATTCTGCAAACTTTGGGTAAAGGGCTGCATTGCTTTCTCTGGCTATATCGAAACCACCACATGGCCCCCAGAATTCGCCCCACCCGAGCTCCTTCCGTAAACGCATCAATCCTCAAGTTCCATTTTGATGTGAACTCAGCTGTGACTCACGGACCCCTCCAGGGCCCTGGGCTCCGTGGTGGGCTTTGCATGCCGTGTGGCAGTAGCGGTCCCGGTCCCGGTCACGACCACTCGCTCATGATCACCCGTGGGTCAGATGTTACCGTCCTCGGCTGAGAAGAAATGCGGCCCCCACCAAGCCGCGCTCCTCAGGGAGGATGCGGGGCCGACACAAGTCGTGGGGACAGTGTGGCGGCCAATCTCTGGGGCAGTCCTGCCCCTGCCCTTGGTCCACAAGCCAGGAGCACACAGACGGCTGGAGCAGGAGGCAAACTGAGCGTATTTTCTGGGTGGGAATGACTTGGGTCTCTTCATTTCTGTAACCGAATAAAATGCATTGGGTTCCTCAGCCTGGTGATCACGGTTTTCATTTTTTCTTTGAAAATGCTTCTGGAGCAGTAGGCACTTGAAAAGATTTATTGCCTGAAATGAAAACTCCAAGAAGGTGAAATGAGAAAATATCTGTTGAGGAGGAACAGAGTTTCTTGCCGCGGAGCAGGTCTGCTGTTGGGGGGCCGCAGGGGCTGGTGGGTAGAGATGTGGAAGGAGGCGTGGTGCAGACCCCAGCTCCAATGACCCCAGTTTTTGGCAGAGTCTCGGGGCTTTTCCCGGCCTCTCGCACCACCTCCTACGCACACACGTGGCAGGTGACCCATTTTCTTACCCCTCTCCTCACGTCTTGTCTTGAGAGGGAATGGAAGGCTTGTACAAAACCAGCAGCTGTCTTGAAACAGATACGCCGTATAATCCTGAAAGGAGGAATGTGGTTGACCTGTAGGAGAAGGGGAAAGGCATGAGCAGAGAGAAGCTTCTGGAAAGCGGGGGGGGGGGTGGATTGGTGAGTAGGAAACAAGGATGGGGGATGTGGTCTCGAGGTGAAAGGTTCCGGCTCTGGAACCAGGCTACCAGATGGGAGTGCTCTCCCCTCCTTCCTGGTGGCCTGGCCTCAGGAATGTCACCTGCCGGGCCTCGGTTGACGTACCTGTGAAATGGGGAAGTCATAACAGGCTCCGGTTCACCGAGTCATTCTGAGGACTCAGGAAGAAGATGTTTCAAAAACATAACCTGTTAGAGAGAGAGAGAGAGGGGTGGGGGAAGGAGAGAGAGAATCCCAAGCAGGCTCCGCACTGTCAGCTCAGAGCCCAATGCGGGGCTCAAACTCACGACGTGTGAGATCATGACATGAGCCAAAACCAAGAGTCAGACGCTGAGTCTGTTGACTGAGCCACCCAGGTGCCCTGAAGTTGGGGGGGTTTAACTACCATGATTGTGCTTTATTACACAACCCCACCTAGTCTATGCTGACTGACACCCAGATTCCAGTCGGTCATTTTGTGTGTCTGGCTCTCGACCACATCTTCATTGACCTTGATGATGTCTCTCCTTCTCTCCCTCCCAGGGAACAGTCCCAGCTCAGGGCCTTAAGGTGCTTTACGCACATTTTCCTCCTGTTGCCATCCTAGACGCTGAGGAGAAGCAGGCCCTAAGCTTGGATGTGCTTCCCGTCAGTTCCTTGCCAAGGTCATTGCAAATATCTCTGCTCCGATCCCGTCAGCCCAGACCTCAGTCGCTCCATGGTTATTGCTGACAGTTTTATAGGTGTTGTAAGCATATTCCTGTCGATACACTTGACCTCTAGCATTGAACACAGAGAAGTAAAGGTGCATACATTATAATTTCCCACATGGGAGGTTGCGTTTGTAAAGGGATTACTGTGGTTTTTTAACTTCCCGGACACGTGGATTTTCCAGGGACGTGTTGTGTTTCCATAGGCAAGGGTATTCACGTATCTTTTTCAGCATCAAGGTTGCTCTGGTTGAGTCTGGGGTATAGAGAGTTAGCCCAGACAGTGCAGGAAGGGTTAGACCAACACTCGGGACCTTTTTTTTTTTTTTTTTAAGTTTTTTTAATGTTTATTTATTTTTGAGAGACAGAGAGAAACAGAGCATGAGCGGGGGAAGGGAAGAGAGAGAGGGAGACACAGAATCCGAGGTAGGCTCCAGGCTCTAAGCTGTCAGCACAGAGCCCGACTTGTGGGGCTCAAACCCACGAGTTGTGAGATCATGACCTGAGCCGAACTGAGACGCTTAACCCATTGAGCCACCCAGGCGCCCCAACACTCGGGACCTTTAACGAGAGGACCTTTAACGAGTTGGTTCTAGAGAGGCTGTCCTAGCTAGGATCCCCCTGAAAGCAGAAGGAGCTGGGATGCGGTTTCTTCGGAAGGTGATCTCAGGGAGCACTCAAGGAGTGAGGACACAGGGGGTAGTGAGACAGGTTGGAAGGAAAAGCCGCTGTGAGGGGTGTTCAGAGGTTGCTCCATGGGCAAAGGGGGCCCCATTCCTCCAGGACCTTTTGAAGACATACAGGGAGGGCAGGAGTGTTTTGCTTCCCACCTCTCCCCTACCCGAAGGTGCCCCTCAGGGCTGCTCACATGTCCTGTACTCCAGCCAGGGGAGGGTCACTGTGGGCAAAGTGCTCTGACAAAGCAGGGACTGTACGTGTTCGAGGCCAGATCCCGCTCCTTGGAGCGAGCCGAAGGCCCCCAGAAACGACCACGCCAGCTGCAGCGGAGATCTGGGGTGGAGGGGGGCTGAGACTGAGAGTCAGAGTGACAGCTGTGTCTGCGACAACGCTTGGATGTCATTCGCAATAAAAACATAGTGTGCCTCGTATTTTTGTTAATGTTTCTTTTTGAGAGGGAGAGAGAGAGCGAGCAGGGGAGGGGCGGCGAGGGGGCGGGAACAGAGGGTCTGAAGTAGGCTTCCCGCTGACAGCAGAGAGCCTGACACGGGGCTTGAACTCGCGACCCATGAGATCATGACCCGAGCCCAAGTCAGACACTCAACCAGTTGAGCTGCCCAGGTGCCCCCAGTGCCCAGTATTTTTATCCAACGCCGTCTTCCTGGAAAGGCAGGCTCATTGCCAGCCCTGTCTCTGATGGGGCCGAATGTGGGTGACGAGGGCAGTGCGCATACGGCCTAGAAGCTGACAACTCATCAGATCCCAGCCGTTCTCCATGACTGGGGAAACTGAGGCAATATGGCAGCCTTCCCCGGCACTATCTCCCCGTCCTTTTCCTACCTCCTCACTCCAGCCCCCTCAGACCAGTGCCAGCATCTGGTTTCACCCTGGCTTGGAGCCCCTTGCTCCCGCACGACCCCCCGCAGACCGCGTTCTCGCCCAGCACAACCTGGAGGTGAGACCCAGAGGGAGACGGTCTGCTCAAGGGACGCCCCTGGGGCCCTGGGGCCCAAGTCCTCAGGCTCCCTGAGATGCGCACGCGCTCCCGCGGAATGTGCCGCAGCCACGCGGAGACGGATGATCACGACCGCCGCTGGCAGGGGTGACGCTGTGTTCTCGTTTCTTCTCGCAATATGCCATCTGTAGGAGAGAAACTGATTTTTAAAGCAAACAGGCTTTGTGTAAAATGTGTACGTATGTAAGGTGCCATTATTAGGCTTTGCAGATGACTTTCTCCCCCCCAAAGTGCCATCATAGCTTCTCAGCCGCTGAGATGCAGAGCTCGCGACCGGGGTTCCACGTGAGGGTCACGCCGGGGGCCTGCCAAGCCCCTCTCAGACCCCCTGAGCTCCTCCAGCTCAGGGAGGGCATGGCTCTGGACGCCAGTCCTCCTTCCGAAGCACTTCATCGGGTTTTCCAGGTGGGGGGAGGGCTGTAAGCGCTTTTCTGCTCTTGGGCAAAGGCAGGGATAACATTAGACGTGCATTTTTTAATGTTTTGTTTTTTTTTTTACTTTTTAATTTTTTTATTTGAGAGAGAGAGCGAGCGAGCATGAGTTGGGGAGGGGCAGAGAGAGAGGGAGACGCAGAATCCGAATCAGGCTCCAGGCTCTGATCTGTCGGCACAGAGACTGACGCGGGGCTCGAACCTGCGAACTATGAGATTGTGACCTGAGCCGACGTCGGACGCTTCAGGGACTGAGCCCCCCAGGTGCCCTTAGTTGTGCATTTTGAAGTGTGTCCTTGTGGTATCGATAGCAACAGTACAGGACCCACGGGGGTCTTAGGTTTCCCGAGAAGAAGAAAGTCTGCCTCAAGACTGAAGTGTCAACTTACCTGATTTTCCAGCCTGCTGGCCTGTCCTACGGATCTCAGACTTGACGGCCTCTGCAGCTGTGTGAGCCATTTCCTTACAATAAATCTCTTAACATCTATATATGTATATGTCCAGTTATATCTCAGTCTCTCTCTCTCTCTATTAATATCATCTATTGCTTTGCTTTCTCTGCAGAACTTCGACTGATACAACCTCAATAATCCTTACCCTTCTATAATCTCCTCCCCTTGAGTTTGGGTGGAGCCTGTGGGTACAATGATACGTCACTCCTACGATTACGGCACGAGGCTTTTGCAAATGTAATTAGAGTTCCAAAGTAGTGGAATTTAACATAGGGAGATTTCTGGAGGGGCCTGACTCAATCCCACAGCTCTCTAAAACTTGATCTGAAGGTCAGACACAGGAAGTCAGAGATTTGAGAAGGATTCAATGTGCCCTCACTGGCCTGAAGGAGGAAGGGGGTCATACGGCGAGGAATGCGGGTGCCCTCTTGGAGTTGAGAATGACCCTTGGCCGACAGCTGGCAAGAGAGTGGGACCTCAGCCCTACAATGGCAAGCTACTGGGTTCTGCCCACAAGATCGAATTTAGAGGCAGATTTTCCCCAGAGCCTCCAGAAAGGATTCAGTCTGACCATCACCTTTGTCTTAGCCTTGTGATACCCCGAGCAGAGAAGCCAGACACACTGGGCCCAGCTTGTGACCTACAGAATCGGGAGCTCACGCAGGGGTGTTGGGCGAGGCCCTAAGGTTGTGGTTCTTTGTCACGTTATCAACAGAAAGCTTATACCAAAGCTAATACCATCCCAGGTGGCATTCATAGAAGCCGGCCACAAGTCAAGAGCGGTGAGAGCCACCTGGGAACTTGGTTTCAGCTCCGGGATCTACGTTTCTGGAGGGTCACGTCCAGATGAGAGGGTGAAGGGGGGGGGGGGACACGTGCCAGAGGGGGCTAGCTGGGGGATAGTGACTGTTAGTGGTTGAGAGGGGGTACTCAGGGGCACGGTCACGGGCTCACAACGTATGTAGAACTACCCAGTGCAGAAGCCATCCTGTCTTGCGTGCCAGGGCTAATAGCTGCCGGGAGGAGGTATCTATGGGCCGGAGCAGAACCCGCCAAGTTTCTTCAGGCCTGACCCAAAGGCACTGCTTCACTATGCAGGAACACAGCCCTTATAAAGTGGACCCACATGCTTCTGGGAGCTTCTGGGAATCTCACAAGCCATTCTGTGGCCCGTGTGTTTGCCAGTGTTTGGGCTTCTCTAGAAAAATGTCCTCTCACTCTATCTGGATTTAATGCCCACCAGGCACTGCAATCCCCTGCCGTTTCCGAGGCACGGGCATTCTTACCGTGCTGGAGTGGACCGAGGGATGGGTAGATCTTCAAGCCCCTTCCTCTCTGACTCTCCCCGGTCCTCCCGTCCTACCCTCTCTTCTCTCCTTCTTTAATCGGTAGGCGGCACCAAAGTGTGTTGTCCCCTTACCATACAGCCTTCTGTAATTTATGTCTGCCCTAAGAAATCTAACTCAACTCAATACCCACAGCGAGCCCCCCGCTGCCCTTGTCAAGCCTCACATGTATCAGGCATGTGCTAAACAGGTGACATGTATCGTCCGACCAAGTTCACAGCCTTCCTTTGAAGTGAGAATTATCATTTACAGGTGAGCACATGAGTCACGGGAAATTTGGTGGGTGTGAGACCCTGTGGAGAGAGAGAAGGAATGATTAAAAGCACGGTCGACTGCTCTCAAAGGCACATAACCCAACGAGAGTTAAACAAACAAACAAAAAGTCCGGAGAGTAAGGCGGACGCTCAGGACAGGGACATAATGTGCCTTAAGCACATGTCCTGCTGTTCCGTCCCCAACCCACTTCCTCTATGGTGCCTCCTTAGGGACATCGTGGGTCTTGCCACTCGGGCGGCCGGTGCTCAAAGAAACCTTCAGTGCCCGTCCTGTACCAGACACATTTGGTAACACAATAGGCTTTTTATCCAGTCTCATTTAGTCCCCGTAAGGCTTTTGAAAACGGGGGCAGACAGAAGTTAATAAATGATTAAACCAATCATCCTGGCATATCCAGTGGCCAGGTATGACCCCTGGCCCATAAAGTGCTCTGGTTCAGTCGAAAAGGCTGGGCCAGAGGACAGAAGTCCGTGTCTGTCACTTCTCAAGGCGGAGGCCTGACAGGTCATTTCACGTTGGCAAGAGGGACCTGGTACTATTTCCCCAGCCACGGTCAGGTGCCTCCCATCGTCTGGAATGTGGCTCGTTTTCCGGTAGGGTTACGGCCCCCGCAATGATCGTTTCGTTCCTAGTTTTCACTGAGCCTTGCTCCTCTGGAAAATCTCAGCCAATCGAAGCTCGACGTTAAGTTAATGAAAGCGTGATCGTATTGTGACATTCCCCGCCCCCCCCTTTCCAGCAAACATCCTATCGAGGGCGAACCGACTCTGAGCTGTGCGGTAGGAAGCAGCAGCTTCGGTCCCTGCCTGCTGGGTCTCTTTTCTACATCAGACAGACAGACTAAATCAGCAATTAGCTGCTGAGGGTGGCTTTCGATTAGCAAGCAGTTGCTACACTCCCATTAGTTAATGTCACCGTCCCTGCATTCCTTCTGAATGATAATTGCAGTAGGTACCAATGCATATTTTTAACGGTTCCCCTTTTTTCTTTAAAACGGAAAGAATGCCCTTCTCTTTCTACAAAAGCTCAGCTACAGTATTGTTGCTCCTGTAAAGAAAAAAAAAAAAAAAGAAACCCAACCTGGGACCATTCTATCCCAACGAGTAGCCCCATGAAACCCCAGGCCGTCAGCCTGAAAAGAGGTTGTTGCCCGGAACGAGTTTTGTTTGGAACCAGTTCCACGTTTGGAACGAGTTTTAGCCGAAGGCAGCGCGTGCGCGTGCGTGCGTAGGGGATGGTGTTTGTGAGGGCCCACACGTTTCGGGAATGATAGCTGTAAATTGTCCATGGTGAGGTGTTCCCTGAACATTCTTCTGGACCGCTTTTATCGGTGGGGGGAACCGTAAGCGGCAAGGGAATTAGGAGGCGTGAGTTGACGAAACCTGTTTATCTTTGTTTTTATTTCGTTTTAAACTTTTGATTTGGGGAAATTTTGGATTTACGAAAACGTTGCAAAGATAGTGAAGTGCGTTCTTCACCCAGCTTCCCCGAAGGCATGGACAACTAGGCATACGTAACCATCGTGCAGTTAGCAGAACTAAGAAACTGATACGGGTGCAGCGCTCTTAACGGACAGACTAGATTTGGAGGGTGCCTGTTTTTCCGCTCATGTCCCTTTTCTGCTCCGGGATCCAGTCCAGACCCCCACGTTGCATTTAGCTGTCATGACTCTTCAGGGTCCCGTGATCTAAGACAGGTTCCTGAGTTTTTTCTCTCGTGCCCTGGACAGTTTTGAAGAACACGAAGCAGGCATCCATTTAAATCCAGCTGATTAGGTTGGGGTTGTAGGATTTTGAGACGCTGTCACAGAGATGAAGGGCTGCGTGATGTCAGAGGGTATGTGATATCAGCATACGTTATCACCGGTGTTGGGAACGTTGGTCGGGACGCTGTCTGCCAGCTTTCTCCAACAGAAAGATATAACACTCCCTTTCCCTTACCTTACTCTTCGGGAACAAATCGCTAAATAAAGCACCAAATCAAGAGGAGAGGAGTTAAGTCCCACCTCCCAGTGATACATCATTTGGAATTCTCCTAGAGTGAAGATTTGGGGAGTGTGCCTTATTTTAAATTTATATTTATTTGAGAGAGAGACAGAGAGAGAGAGGGACAGAGAGAGAGCACTAGTAGGGGAGAGGGGCTGAGGGAAAGGGAGAATCCCAAGCAGGCCCCACGCTCAGCGTGGAGCCAGACATGGGGCTCAGGGCCGTGACCCTGGGATCGTGACGTGAACCCAAATTAAGAGTCAGACACTCAACTGACTGGGCCACCCAGGGACCCTGGGGATTGTGGCTTTAATGGAAGACCTGTCACTGTGCGCTTTTGGTCCAGTAACCCAAGCTCTCTCAGCCTCAGAATTTCTTTCCATGAAACGAGAGGCTGCACAAGACCCGCTGAGGGGTTCCAGCTAGCTCCACTCTACCAATATGGCCTTAGATAAGTTTCTTAAACTCCATAACCTTCAGTTGTCTTGTCTATAAACTGCTGTGGTTGGGAGACTGAGACAGCAGCCATAAGGCATTTTGCGCAGAGCTTGTGCATGGGGACATGTAATGAATTTCAGCTCTTGTTTGGACCAAATGGAGACTCAGTAACAGGCTAGTCAAAGTTACTCAGTAATGGCATCAGAAAGGGTTCGTAGAATTAGTTCCCTGCCACGTGCTTGAAAAGAATGTCTCCCATCCTTCCCGGCTTTCTTGAAACATGAGACCTATAACGGCAGCTTGAGGACATTGCACACATCCAGCCTTGCCGTGCAATTGTGCACAAGTACAGTTTCGGTGAAGAAAATAGAGCGCTGAACGTCAGGTGGAAAACGGCTCCGGACCGTCTTGCCCGCTACGTGGCGAACCGTCAGCCGGTGCCTCCGTTTCCCTATCTGTTAAAGAAACACGGCCATCGCGGCTCCCGGCGCAGGGAAGACCACAAGGCAGACGTTCGGTTCCTAAGCTAGGTGGATGGCTTACCCGTCATAAACTGCTTATTTCAACGGAATAGACGGGCAGAAAGCCATTGATTAAGTCCTCAGAGGCATGAAGCGGCATGGCATCCAAAATGGGTAGCTGAGATCATAGCGGTGGTTTGATTTCAGGTGATAGAGTTGGGCCCCATACTAGTGATAGTGAACGTTTTATTTATTTATTTATTTATTTATTTAGATAAAGTTTTTTCCCTTTAGGTAATCTCTACACCCCACGTGGGGCTCGAACTCACGACCCGGAGATCAAGAGTCACATGCTCCTCTGACTGAGCCAGCCAAGTGTTAAAGGGTGAAGGTCTTCAAGGGTGATTAGCGTTTCCCTGTAAGAATTAAGTCAATGTACAGATACGAAGACCAGTCGGGAAGCTCATCGCGTAGGTGTATACGTGTTCTTTGGTGTTGGTAAAGCGGTAGCAAAACTGGCACGTGCTGTTTTCTTAAACTTTCATTCCAGTGTAGACGGGATACAGCGTTGTGTCAGTTTCGGGTGTACAATATAGGGACTCAACGTTTCCGTACGTCACCCGGTGCTCATCACGACAAGGGCACCCCTTAATCCCCATCGCCCATTTCACCCGTCTCCCTCCCCGCCTCCCCTCCGGTAACCTTCAGTTTGTTCTCTATAGTTGAAGCGTTTGTTTCTTGGTTTGTCTCTCTTGTTTTCCTTTGCTCACCGTTCTGTTTCTTGGATTCCACATAGGAGTGAAATCGTACAGTATTTGTCTCTCTCTGATTTCACATAGCATTGTGCTCTCTAGATCCACACGGGCGGTTGCAAATGGAAAGATTTCATTCTTTTTTATGGCCAAATAATATTCCGTCGTGTAAACATCTTCTTTATCCATTCATCTGTCATTGGATGTTTGGGTTGCTTCCATAGTTTGGCTATTGTAAATAATGCTCCAATGAACATAGGGGTGCGTATATCCCTTTGAATTGATATTCTCCTATTCTTTGGGCAAATATCCAGTAGTGCGATTTCTGGACCATAGGGTACTTCTATTTTTAATTTTTTGAGGAACCTTCATACTGTCTTCCACGGTGGCTAAAACTGCTACACTCTCACACGCTGATGTGTTATAAATGGCTAAGCTCTATTTAGAAAAAAAGCGCACACTTGCATATAGACAGGAGTCATGAGACTGCTCTCAGACTTTGACCCAGTGAGCCCATCCAGGGGGCTCAAACCTAAAATAGCTGAACTGAAGAAAATAGCGACATGCATGGAGATATCTATTGTTGCCTTCTAGATAGTTGTGAGGAGAAAGGCCATCATCTAACGGGGACGGATAAGAAGTGGGAATACCCTACATCACTCAGTAACAAGAAGTTAATTACAAGAACACAGGAAGTACTTAGGATGGATTGTGTAGTAAAAATAATAGTAAGAACGCGACACACACATCGCGTTGGAGCTGTGAAAATACTTGAGTGTGTGGACAGACACTAGAAGGAAATGTGCCCAAGTGAAAACGTGGTTCTGTTAAGAGAAAAAAAGCAGTTAGGGGCACCTGCGTGGCTCAGTCACTTACGCGTCCGACTCCAGCTCGAGTCATGATCTCATACTTCATGTGTTCGAGCCCTGCGTTGGTGTCTCTGCTGTTAGCACAGACCCTGCTTTGGATCCTCTGTCTCCCTCTCTCTCTCTCTGTCCCTCCCCCGCTCATTCTCTCTCTCTGTCTCAAAATAAATCAACTTATAAAAAAGCCATTAGGTAAGAGTGAAACAAATATTCTTTTATGTTAAGCGTTCCAGCAAATATGTCAAGTTCAGCAAAACAGAGGTGCTCAAATCAGTCAGTGGTTTGGAATAAATACACATGGGCTCCCATGAACACCTTTTGCTGCACATAAATATTTCCCCAACCTCCCCTTTCCCTTATGTGCCCCTTAAAGCTCCTAAATAAAATTAATAGAGTCAACAGAATCATTTTTAAAGGACGAAGAGAAACAATTTCAGGACTCTATCTAAAGAGGGAAAGAAAGCTTTTTTCTCTTCATTCTTCAGTGGCTTGTTAGAGGTGCTCAGAGCCTGTGTTATTGAAACCCGAGGGTGACAGGCATTAAGGTGAATCTATTGCCGAGCCTGGGTCTTTAATGAGTGCATTGATCAGAGAAGAGACGCAAGAAAGCACAGTCCAGTGACACATGAATGAATATAAATTTAGCCTCGACTGAAGATCTTCCACAGTCGGCCTGTTCCCCGCTGACGGTGTGAACAGGAGGAGAGGAAAGCGATTTCGGTCCTCAGTCTTGATTCTCTTCATGCTGTTGGCAGTTTTTAAGAGCAAGTTATGACTATTTTACCTTTAAAAGCAACGGGAACTTGTCAAAGATTCCCTCCCTGGAAGTGATGATCGAGCACGACTCTACTTGGTACCGATTTTGAATCTGAAATCAATCCGTTTGCCTGGAGGAGGAACTACTTTTCAACCATTGGATTTGTCCAGAAATTGGGACTGGCTGCCTTGGCAGAGAGCGAGTGCCCCGTCCTCGGAAGAATGCAAAGGAGGGCAGGTTGGCCGGTTGGTGAGGAGTTTCAGAGGGTCTGGGGAGACCTGGGGAGAGGAGGAGAGCTTGATATTGGGTCACCTTTCAGATTAATCCAACGTTGGCTGTCTACCCTTCTGGGAAACCACCCAGTGGAATGATAAGGACCACAGCGTTTTGGAAATAGACAGATGGAGTTTTGGACTCTGGCTTCGTGAGTTATTGTATGACATTGGACAATTCCCCATCCTAGTTCACCTATTTCTCAGTTTCTTTATTAATCAAGTGGAGATGCGAATAGGACCTGAGTCACAGGTTCGCCAGGAGTTCGATAACGCACAAGCGTCATGGGTAGTGTGTTCCCCACAGTGGCCACGGTGTAACACGTTATCAGTAAGTGTCATCACTATTACAATTAATTTTTCATTACATTCAGTGACGACACATCGAACCCTTCCTAGGTGCTTGGTCTTTTTACCCATGACATCTCACCTAAACTCCTGAGAAGGGGTGAATCGTGTCCCCTAGATTGACGTGCGGAAGCCCTAACCTCCAGGAGCTCAGAATGTGACAGCGTCTGGAGACAAAGACTTTCAAGAGATAATTCAGATAAAATGAGGTCGCGTGGGTGAGACCCGATCCAATACGAGTGGTGTCCTCGTAAGAAGAGATTAAGACACAGATAATATGCAGAGGGAAGGCCATGTGAGGGTACAGGAAGGTGGCCGTCTTGCAAGCCCAGGAGAGAGACCCCAGGAGACCCCAGCCCTGGTGACTCCCTGCTCTCAGACTTCCAACTTCTAGAACTGTGAGAAAATTAAGGTCTGTTGTTTTAGCTATCCACCCTGTGGGACTCTTACCACAGACCTGGCAAACCGACCTACGTCTCAACCACCCTGGGACGTATGGATGATTACCTACGTTTTCCAGAAGAAGACACTGAGGTTCAGAGAGGGGCAATGACATCTTAGGGGTTACACAGCCCCCTCAAGCAACTATCGTTTTTGCCTGAGTGTCAAGGGAAGGTGACGAGGTCGATATTTAGCACATCGTAGGAGCTCCATAAAAGGGAGGGCCTCCCTCGTGACAGAGCGGGGACACGCACGTTGCCGCCATGAGTCCCCTTCTTCCCGCCATCGGCCCCTCTCCCAACTTACTCCGAAGTGCACTCTTGCTTACCTGTTGGCCCTTACGTGTTAAGACTCCCAACTTTTCTTTCTCCCCTTTATCAGTCTCCCGACTTTGGCACATCAGCACCTTTTGATTTCTGCAGCCTCTTCAGAAGTATTTTTGACACAAACAATAGTCCCGGTTTTTGCCTTTTCAAGAGGCATCAGCACAATCCGAGCAGACACTGGTGACTCATTTTGATCATCGCCTTAAAGCAATCCCCTCTGTGAGCCGGGACCTGACAGGCCTCACTGTGCCGTGGAACCTTACACTATTTTTATGCCTTTTAATCTATCTTTTAACAGCCTCCTTGTTTAGAACTCTAGGCCCTGGAGTCTCAGAAAGCACGTTTTCCAGAGCAGGGAGAACAAACTTGGCCTGTCTTAATCAAAGGCTCAGGGAGCCCCAGTCTGGGGTCCGTATCCAATCTTTAGCTTTTCTAGTGCATTCCCCCATGGTTTCCTTTTATAATAGCCTCAGCGGGGACTCCTTGCCCGCTTGGCAGGGCTGCCGGCTGCCGTCTTAATAACTGCTGAGCTTCTCCAAGGCAGGAGACTGTCAAAACGTTTCTAAAGGGCCTGAGTTGCTCAACTGAGTCACCGTTATTGGAAGGTCATTACGAAAGTGACATGTCAGGGTGAACATCAGGGATGGGGTCAGTCATTACCTTCGGAACACCTCCCCATTACCCTTGGGCCAGGTAGAGCCATGGGCTTCTCCCCGGGCTTCTTAAGAACTTGGTACGTCTCCTTGTTTTGTGTTCCATTTGATGTAACAAGCACTCATGGAGATTTGATAGGATGCACGCCAATGTAGTGACGTCAGCATCTTTCTATTGACCTATACAGTGAGTTCCTGCACCTCATGAGGAGTTTAAGGTGGGGACACAGTACTCTGACCCTAAGACTCATTTCTCCTGCCCTCTGAAGATCCAGGCCAAGAGAACCGCATATGCAAGAAAGAGAGCCAGGTGGGAGACAAACCCGTTTTATTCACAGAATAGTCGGGCAAACAACTTGTATCCTTTACTGCTGGGTCACTGGGAAAATTGGGCTGGAGAAAGGGATGGGGTCTGGGTCTCTTGTGGGCCCCCGGTACGCTATTCTGGAAACCAAACGCTTCATCCAAGCCCCAAGATTGGCCCTGAGACCTGAACACCACCAGCAGTGTGGATGAAGGTTCAACAAGGCCCCACAGGACAATCCTACCCCAAATGGCCACAGCATAGGGGAGAATATGAAAGAGAGACAAATCCTGGCTTTGGGGCTTGATGGCCTTGAGCTCGTGGCCTATCAGCTCAGCATGAACTCCTCCCAGTGATTTGGGAGGTTGTCAGGAAAATCTCCTTTCCCCTACAATACAAAAATAGTCGGAGTAGGGGAAGCTGAGGCAGAGAAAGTAAAGAGCTCAAAACCCATCACAGACACCACAGGTGGATGGATTCTCCAAGGGCACCAGGCCCAAGTCACCATCGCTCAGCTGGCAACACAAGAGTGAAGGGACCTGCCGAAAGCCACGTGGTCACTCCTGAGCAGAGGAGTGGTTCGAGAGTGAGTGTCTTGATTCCCTCTCCATCCTCTCTGCCCTGGAAGAGTTTGGGGACGGAGGTTCCTCGGCTGGTGATTATGGTCCAGCCACTTTGCAGCTCATGCCGTAATGAGGAGGGAGCTGTGCTCTTCCTGAGTTCCTTTTTGTCCCTCTGACTTTCAAATGAAAATGCGTCTTAGAGGAACAGGAGGTCTCTGAATGCTGTGCAGGAACCTCCTTCCTTAGCAAGTCTTTCTGCCTCCACCACAGGGTTACTGCTAACAAACTGTGTTCTTGCGATGTCTCAAAACATTGAATTTCCCTTCCCTCCACTGGCCCTGTCTTTACAGCCTGAGGTCAAACTGAGAAATGCGGTGGAATGTTGCCTTCCAGTCGAACAACGAGAAAGATAGCAGATGAATTTGATGTGACGAACTAACTATATATGGGGCTTTGTGTAGATTATTTAATATAGCAATCTTATGAGAGAGTATCCCTTTTACAGAGAGGAAAACCGAGGCATAGGAAGTTTAAATAAGCTGCCCAAGTTGACCCAGTAGGGTGGTGGTGAAGCCAGTATTTGAGCCAGACCTACCTGAATGTAGAACCCATACTCTTGGCTTTATACAATAGCTCCCTTACATATCTTTCCACACTCACATCCCTTAATAAGATTTATCCACAATTTTTGGTTAAGCTGATAAGTAACGTTTACAGAATTATGACTATGTAAATATTGGTCCCCACCAGACAAAAGAGTATGCAGTTATGTAGACTTTAACATTTTGTTTTACCTGGAGTTAATAATTGCCTTGATTTGGGGCACCTGGGTGGCTCAGTCGGTTAAGCGGCTGACTTCGGCTCAGGTCATGGTCTCGCGGTCCGTGAGTTCGAGCCCCGCGTCAGGCTCTGGGCTGACAGCTCAGAGCCTGGAGCCTGTTTAAATTCTGTGTCTCCCTCTCTCTGACCCTCCCCCGTTCATGCTCTGTCTCTCTCCATCTCAAAAATAAATAAACATTAAAAAAATTAAAAAAAAAAATAATTGCCTTGATTTTCTATGGGTTATTTTCTGTGTACCCACTGCTTTCTTTTCCGGTGTTCTTACCTTCTGTCATACGCTTGTCAGTAGTTCTCCAAAAACTTAAACAGTGCTACACTCTCAGTTTTACATTTTTTTTATAGTTACTGGAAACCTGTCTCCTGCATCACCAGAGCTTTCTCTTTCAATCTGAACAGATCACTTTCTCAGGCTGGCACACAATGGCCGTCCTGGGATTTCCAGTTGATCATCTTACGCTTCTGAGTTGAATTCTCTGTCCTTTGGATCCTGTGTTTTCTTTGTCTATTTTTTTTTCATTTTACTAAGTGCCTCTTCCAGCATTTTTCTGGGAAAGGACTGTAGATGTAGTCCTACTGAGCTAAAGAAATAGAGATCAGAGTTCAGGGATTGAGGCAGGTGGAATCCCCATGGTGGGGATTTGGAGAGCAACCTATGTAGAAAACGAGTCCTGTCAGTTGATGTAGGAGTCCCTGAGAGTCTCAGGCTGAACTTGGGCTGTATGTGCACAGGGCAAAGCACTCAAACCTTATGGAGCAGCTGTTATGGCACTGAGAACAGAGCAGAGCTACTAGAGGTCAAGCAGGGCTAGAGAAATTGGAGTTCTCGCCCTGCAGGGTAGGGAAATCCCCTTGACATCCTAGCCTCTAGCCGTGACGTCAGACAGACCACGGTTTAAGAGTAAGGACCATGCCATGGACCTGCCTTGTCTGAGTCCCGCCAAGTTAGAGGGGCTTGGAAAATGCCTTGGAGCTTTCCACAGATCTGAGCAAACAAGGTGTGAAAACAAGCCCTTGCAAGTTCAAATGATTAACCCGTAATTGCATGGTTTGGGATTTCAGAGGGCGACAACTGAAGCCAGAGTTTGTACGATGTCCTTTGCTCAATGTTCAATATTCAATAAAATTTTCAGTGGACATTAAAAAAAAAAAAAACCCAGGAAAATGTAAGCCATAGTAAAAAACGAAGCAAAACAAAACACAGTTAAGAGATACCCAAACCCAAGATAGTGTATGCGGTATGCTTAGCGAAGACTTTCAAATGATCCCTGTAAATACGTTGACGTAGAGGAAAAGTAGATTTTAATGAGTGAGCAGGCGGAAAGTTTTAACAAAAAAACGTAAACCCTGACAAATTGAGTGGAAATTCTAGAACTGAAAAGAATGAATAGAAACCAAAAGTTCCCCGAAGAGACTAATTTTCTTTATTGTTTTAAAGCGTACTTATTTTGAGAGAGAGAGCGAGTGGGGGAGGGTCAGAGAGAGAGAGAGAGAGAAAGAGAGAGAAAATCCCAAGCAGGCTCCCTGCTGTCAGCCCAGAGCCCGAGGAGGGGCTCGAACCCACAAACCGTGAGATCATGACCTGAGCTGAGATTAGGAGCCCGATGCTTAACAGAGCCACCCAGGCGCCACCCAGTCACCCCAAAAGTTCACTGGATAGAGTTAACAACAGACTGGAGATGGCAGAAGAAAGCATCAGTGAACGAGAAGACAGAAGGACACAAATGGCCCAATTGGAGGACACGGAGAGGAAGGTCCAAAGACCCAAGGCTCTGGTGGTCTGTGGGGCTGTGCAGGGGTGGACGGGGCATCCGTCTGCGTGTGCAGACTTCCCAGAAGTCCCAACCTGCAGCCTTGCTCCCGCCTCGCAAGTCCCCGGTGCTCTGCGTGTGGCACCTTTTGGAGGCTCTGCAGGGTACCTTGACTCACGTCTCCGAGTTCTGCTCCGCTGCTGGCCCGTGTTCCCGCTGTTCGCCTCACTCTCCCCTCTATAACCCCGAGTTCGCGACAAGCTTGCTTCACGGGAAGCCCCGAAAGGATTAAGTGGGCTGGAGCCGGTGAGGGGCCGGGCTCGATGTTTGGCACACAGATCGCTGATGCCAAATGCTACCCATTTTCAGTCTCTCCCGCCTTCCCGCCCCCTCTTCCTCTTCCTTTTCCCTTCCCCTCCCAAGCATTATGCATTCATGTATTTCAGCCCCGTCAGGCTGCTTTCAGGACAGCGGGTTTGTAATTACTGCAGCATGGTGTATAATGTCTGTGGCAAATTTATTTCGTCTCATATTTCTTGTAAGTGTTGCTGATGCAGAGTGAACGCCTCAAATCACTCGGAGGCAAACAAATGAGACAGAAAACCCGCCGGTAATAAGGCTGGATCGGGAGGCACGTATATTTTTCAGAAACGGCTCTCTTCTTTGTCTTTCATCGTGTGGCCAGTTACAGTCTCATCTGGGGAGACGACAGTCTGGCCCCGTCCTTGCCAGCAGGCCTGACCCTGAGCTCAGAAGGAAGGTGGGGGTTTCACAGCCTGACCTTAGTCGACGCAACGGCCTTTGTGCACGGAGTGCGTCAGATGCGAGTTTGGAATGATCCGGGGCAGCCCTACGCAGGGGAGGGAGGCCGTGATCCAGGCCAAGGTGCGGGGCTGACTTCTGCGAGGGCCAAGCGGTGGGAGGCTGGGCCTGGGCTGGAACGCAGGCGTCCCCCGGTCCAGGGTTCCTCCCGGCCCACCAGGTCCAGGAAATCGCCCGCTTCCTGTTCCCTCTCCTTCCTGCTTCAGTCCATGACTGTCCTGAACCCCCGGCCCGTTGGCGCTGATTCTGTTTTTAGTTTTAAGTAATTAGCTCGGCAAATATGTGCGGCACACTTTGTGGTTTCAGGAGTCGGTCCAGGCACTGGAGACACAGACGAATAAACCCCTGTCCCTCCCTTCAAGGTGCCCACAGGTGGTCAGGAAGACGGACATTGAACAGGCCCTTTCAATTCTGTGTGGCTGGTGGCCGTTTGGGGACAGCAGAGAAAGTAGCCCTCCAGCCTGCTTGGAGGGGTCTCCGTGAGTTTCTGGGTGAAGCTGCTTGAACTGGATTCTTTAAAACAGAGGGAGGGGCGCCTGGGTGGCTCAGTGGGTCGAGTGCCCGAGTCTTGATTTCAGCTCAGGTCATGGTCCCAGGGCTGTGAGATCGAACCCCATGTTGGCCGATCGCAGAGCCTGCTTGACATTCTCTCTTTGACTCCCTCTGCCCCTCTGCCCCACTTGTGAGTGCTCTCTCTCTCTAAACTAAACCTATATATATAAAGAGAGGGACACAGAACTCATCAAAGAAGAATCAGAGATGAGGAGATAGAAGGAGCCCATCCAAGTGGGAAAAGAACCTGAGTCTTGTGGTGGGACTTGAATTTGAACTTGGGTCTGCTTGGGTCCAAAGCCCAAGCCGATGGGCTGTTTGGCGTGAGATGCAGCCCGAAAGCTCACACCTCAAGTCCCAAAGCCCTTCACCTTTGGAAGCTTTGGCTTCCTTGCTTGCGTGCAAGACTAGGCACGAGCACAAAACCACGTAGCTCTCTCAGTGTCCCCACGGACTCCGTCGCGGGCGGCTCACCAGAGCCCGGGGTCCAAGCTCCTCGCCTACCTCCCGCTCACTTTCCTCAGGGAGACCACGCTGGGGCAGTGGCGTCCAGAAGGGCAAGGCTTACGGAGCTTGGCCAAGTATTTTCACACGCCCGCAATCCTCTCCAGGAGATCACACACGGGATAATGACAGCCTTTGGGTGGTCACTCGCCCCGAGCCCGGCAAGGCGGAAAGTCCTTCAGAGACTGTGCCTTCATTGACCGAACCCTCAGAGCGTTCACAAAACAAGTAGATGTTAAGTTGAGGAAATGGAGGCTCAGACAGTCGAAGAAAGCTTCCGAGGTCACCCAGCCGCTAAACTGCAACAAGCCGTAAAGCCAGGTCCGTCTGACTCCCGCCGCACGCGGCACCACGGGAGTGGGGTGGCCATTCTCTTTGGGAATCCCAAACCCTCTCTCTGCGGCCTCCGTCTGTCTGTCAACGGACAGCCCCAAAGAAGAGCAAAAACAAACCCCGTGAACAAGAACGTCCCCGGGATTTCACAGGGATCAATGTCAAACCCCATGTGCGGGCTTAAAAAAAAAAAAGGTCTATTGCCCTTATAACAGATGGGAGAGGCCTGGCTGGGAGACGGATCAGGCGCCCACCGTCTGAGGCTTTGTTTGTGGAAGGACAGGCGTGACCCGGGCCCTCGCAGCCACACTCGGAGCCCTCGGGGAAGACGTGGCCGTGGAGGGAATGGAGATCGTACTGTGCCGACCTCTGCTCAGCGTGCACCCCTGGAGGCCGCAGCTTTAGAGACCTCCCGTGATGGAACAGGCCGCCGGTGAGCAAGGGAGCACCCTGTCCCTGCGCGTGCGCCAGCAGAGGCGGAAAGGGCGCGTGCCGGGGCAATTGTGGACGGGACGCCTACGTTGGATAGGAAGTGGCTGGGCAGGTAGAGAGAAACCCAGGGGGAGGAAGAGGCTGTCCGGAGGCCTCACAGAGCTCTGAGGTCAGCATCCGGGTCAGGTGTCCACGTGCAGGGTCCGAGTGGCACAAGGAACTTGGAGGGAGGTGGCACGCGGGACACTTCGAGTCCAGAGGGCACAAGGCAGAGCCACCGCTCAGACCAAGAAGCTTCGCTGCTGGGCCTTCTGCACGCTGGGCCGCAGGGCCCTCGAGCGTTTGCCTCAGAAAACCTGGATCTCCAGCGACGATGAGCCCTGAGCTTAGAAACAGAAGGGCGCGAGGCCCACGGCTCATCCGCTTCCCCCGGGGGATTGCACCAGACCCTGGTTATCCAGGAAAGCCGCTGTTGCTGTTAGCCTTGACTGATGGACCGGGCGGCGATAAGAGGCACATTCCTGGGACTAGGAATGTGCACGGCCTGGCAGGAATAGCTGGAGGGCATTGCCAGAAAGGGGACTCAGATATGAAGCAGACGCTGTATGCACAGGGAGACTCAGCAGATAAGTCAACAGACGCCTCTGTGTCCAAGCTGAGAGGGGGCAAAGATTGGCTGTACCTACTGTAGGGAAGGGCAGTCTGGAAGGGTCAGGAGTGGAAACCAGATTTGTTCATTCTGTTGCAATAATTAAAAAAAATTCTTTTGAAGTGTTTACTCATTTTTGAGAGAGAGAGAGACAGAGCACAAATCGGGGAGGGGCGGAGAGAGAGGGAGACACAGAACTGAAAGCAGGCTCCAGGCTCTGAGCTGTCAGCACAGAGCCCGACGCGGGCCTCGAACTCACGGACCGCGAGACCGTGACCCGAGCCGAAGTCGGACGCTCAACCGACTGAGCCACTCAGGCGCGCCTTTAGTAATCTTTTTATTTTAACGGTCACGTTGGCTGACAACGAACTGAATTCCTTTTTGGAAAACACTTCCTCATTTGGAGACTGTACATTGAGATGCCCTCCGTCCCCCCTGCAAAGCGTGGGCTCATACCTGATACTGGTCCTATGGGGTCATCACTCAGGGCTGCATCTCAAAGAGTAAGACAAGGTCAAAGGCAACAGCAAGGAGACAATCAGCCAACAGTCGGTCTCATCCAGGTGAGAAGCGTCCGCCTGCCGCCTCGGAGCCGGTTCGGGCTGCAAGAAACAGAAAACGCAACTCTTCTCTGGCTTGAAAAAGAAGTGTATTGACTCAAATGACTGAAGCGTCCAGGTATAGATACTGGCTGCTGGGGTTTGGCTTGTGGGCAGCTTGAGCCAAATGAATTAAGAGTACGGGATTTGGGGGCGCCCGGGTGGCTGTCAATGGAGCGTCTGATTTTGATTTGGGCTTGGGGCATCGTCCCAGGATTGTGGGATCAAGACCCATGGCGAGGTCCACGCTGATCATAGAGCCTGCTTGAGATTCTCTCTCTCTCTCTCTCTCTCTCTCTCTCTGCCCCTCTCTTCCAGTCATGCACGCTCTCACTCTCTCTCTAAAAAAAATATAAATAAGAAAAGAATATGGGATGTTAATCTTTTACCCCAGTAACCACTACGTTTCATTCGCAGACGGTCACTCGTTCCCTGTCCTCCCCCACGCTGCTCCCCATCTGTCTTGCACACGCATCATCGTCCTCAGTCGCGTGGCTCCCGGGGACTCGGGTCGTGGGACTGGACGCGAGTCCGCCTGCGTTTGTCCAGCTCAGCTGAAGTGAGGGGCCCTGCAGCTGGGAACCCCATCCCGAGGTCCGTCTCCTCGGGGATTTCGGACAGAATCGTCTCCTCGGGGATTTCGGACAGAATCCAGGAGCGTCACAAACGTGCTTGATGCTGGGAAAACACAGATTCTGGTCCGGACGAAGCCAGCGTTTTCTCAGGGAAGACGGGGCCTCCAAGCTGCCTCCTGGAGGAGGTTGGGAGGTTTTCACAGCTGCGGGGAAGGAACGCTACCTTCCCGGGCCGCGCCGCTTTGGTCCTGCTCGGGACTTCCCTTCCTCATGGCTGGAACCTCCGGCAGAGCAGAAGGTAGCTTCCCGCCATTCGTTCCACAAAGGCCCATCGAGGGCCAAATACGCTGTGGTTCTTGTTCTAGGGCCCCAGGGATACGAGGGGGACAAAGCAGCCAAAATCACTACCCACGGGGGCACATTTTCCAGAATCCTCTCTTTGGCGATAATCTGCTGGTGTTGCGAGACCCGCCTCGGAGATGCATCCTGAGTGCGGGCAGCGTTCTGTCAGTGAGAACGTGGAGGAGCTCTTCGTACATTTGTTTCAGGACAGCAAGCGAGGGACAAGGACGCAAACCCGCCTGGCAAATATTCTCTGCAAAAGACCTTCTCCGGTGCTACACGCTACGGTCTCCTGAAAAGGACATGGCGGGGTTGTGTCTGGGACTCTAGCCCTTGATTCAGAGCTCGGACTCACGCAGGAAGTAAATGTGGGATTTTGAATTATGGAACCGGTGGGCAATACCTGAATAAATTAAAGGGGGACCCACATGTGAATGAACCTCGTTGCGCTCTTCTCCTCTGACTGCTGATCTCATCCTCCTCCACGGCTCTCACCCTCATCTTTGTGGAGGAAACGCTTCTACCCGTGCTTGCCAGATACGGTTGCTCGGTCTGCACGCTGCACAAGGTTGCCAGCCCTAAAGGGGCACCATTCACACTGCAGACGTGCGCTAGCTTGTAGGAGAGCGTGGGCAGGGGTAGAGCTTGTGGGTCTCACCGCCGAGCCTGGAGCAGCGGAAAGGAGACTCCTCGTACACGCGGCCACGTCCATGCAGGAGCCGGGTCCTGCTTTGAGCATGTTCTGGGGTTCCTCTGAAGTCCCTGCTCCCACCAAGGCCCACATCTCATCCTTGCCTAAGGATCCTGCCTCTGATGAGGGTGGCCTCATCAGGGAGGCAGTGGGACGTGCAGGGGGTGCGTGCTGCTGGTGTTGGAGTCGATGGGATCTGATGCGCGTTCGCTGCTGCTTCCAATGGCCTCTGGACGCCCCCCCCCCACCCCTCCCCCACCAGCCGAGCTAAGCTGAGGCCACAGGGAGTCTTTTCTTCTGAGAAGAACTCTTGCCCGGCCCCTCCCCTTTACAGGAGTTATCTGATGTGGCCAGAAAGGGTATCTATTCACATTCCTGCTTTGCCCCAGGCCAGCTTGTGCCATAATGTATTCCAACTTGCCAAAAGGTAGTGAAGAAAGGGATGCCTTGAAAAATCATTTCCCAAACGTTTAGTGCCAACCTGTATAGGCCTCAAGGAGCAGATCTGAATGCCCGCAGCCCCCTTCTGGAATCCTGCGTGCAGTTAGGAAAGATTCCGCAGAGCACCTGTGACTGCTCTGGGCCAGCGACACGGCCGAGGTCACCCCCACCTCACCCCCCGTGGAGTGTCCTGGGGTGGAGGAGTGACCTTGTTCTACGGGAGACCATGCGGTTACAAAGCGGCCGAGCGGGAACCAGGGGAGAGCGGTGATGGCTGAGGCTGGTGAGAAGCTGCCTGCCACACTCACCCCCGTGAGGACAATGGTCACAGTCGAACCGCAAAGCAGCTCCCCGTCGACCCCCGCTTGTTCCAGGAACCGCTCCCACAGGACCCCGTCTCCAGCATTCAGCAGATCCTGCCTCGTTCGGAGCATCCCCCACTGCTTGCTTGCCGCTCACAGCTGGGGACGGCCACATCTCCCTGCAGACCCGCGACCAAGTGTCTCCCACCCCCAAACCCGCCTTCGCGGGGTGCTGGTCCACGCGAGAGTGTTCGGCGTTTCTTCTGTTTACCAACCGTCTCCTTTCCGGCACCTTAGCCCTGATGGAGCAAAAGTGATCCCAGATGGGTTCGCCGCTGCAGGTTTATGAATAAACGGCCCTCCATGCGTTATGGTGTTACATGTGTATTGATTTCGTTCGCTCAAAATATCTTACGAACGGGTAGTACCACCTTCATCACCGTCATCTTTTTAAAATTTCATTAAAATTTTTTTTCTTTATTTATTTTTGAGAGAGAGAGCGCGAGAGCAGGGGAGGGGCAGAGAGGGAGACGCAGAATCCGAAACAGGCTCCAGGCTCCGAGCCGTCAGCACAGAGCCCGACACGGGGCTCGAACTCACGGACCGCGAGATCACGACCTGAACCGAAGTCGGACGCTTAACGGACTGAGCCCCCCAGGCGCCCCCGTCACCGTCATCTTATAGGTGCGTAAACTACGACACAGAGAGGCTGATAAACTTGCCCCGAATCACACTGCGGGCGAGCAATGGAGCTGGGATTTGAACCCGGGCAGCCTGGCTCCAAATTCTATCGTTTTACCCCTTCGGGCTATGTGCTTCTAACATCAAGGAGGGGTCCTTGTTCAGATTCTGAGAGCAAGGGGGGGCTGGTGGCATTTTTGAGTAGGAAAATGAAGGATGTGCTGGAAATTCAAGCTCCGGTGGTTTGCCTTGGCATTCCTGAGGGGTTCCGGGCAGGGACTTTGGGAAGGAGTGGTCTGGACCCTGAGCCCTGACAAGCGTCCCTGGACCAGACAGTGGCGGCTGGAAGGGAAGCAAGTGTCAGCCTCAGGAGACCTCAGGGAGCTTGCGGCCACCTCTCCAGGCTCGAGTCCTTGACTGCAACCACGGACCTTGCAGGCACACAGGCCAGACAGCTTTCGTTCTATGGGGGAAGAAGCCACCAGCTGGAGGGAAGGAAAGTCGTCTGCCGGGAGTCGGGCAGCAAGCCTGTGGCAGAACCGGATTCCGGGAAGGCTGGATCGCACTCGCTTCTGGACACAGAGAGATGTCAGCTGCCGCACGAAGCCGGGATCCCAGGAGCGCACCCGTCCCCCGGCCTGTGCCGTGTTAGGACAGCTCACGTTCTGTCTCTCCTGCGGCTCTTACAGAAAGGGACGCCCTGCTTAGAGTCTGGGAGGCACACGTACGCACAGCGTCCCTTTGTCCTCAGGACAGACGTGAGCCAGAGTTGTCGCCTCAGTTCCGTGGGCGTGACTCAGGAGGTTGGGTGACTCACCCAAGACGAGGCAGCCGGCAGGCAGAGAGGCAGGAGGACGGCACGAGGTGCCTCCAACCTCCGAGAGCCTCGCGAGAACCTGAGCGAGACGGTGACACCGACCCTAAGCATGCGTGTGTTGTCTGAAAAGAGAAATCAAGGAATGAGTTGGAAGAATCAAGATGCTCTGGAAAGCGGAGGTGAGCCCTGACACGGCCTTGCTCGGGGACCGCTTAACTCCCGTCTGCCGTGCTTCCAGGCTCTTCGAGGCACCGGCTCGTGCCCGCTAGCTGCCCTCGAGTTTATGACAACGACGGCATTACTGGGATCCACCGGCCATCGCTGGGTGGCCTGGGATCCGAAAGGTGCGGAGGATGTCGTTTCTCCTGGGAGAAGGTGCCTCAGGCCCCTGGAGGGTGTTATCTGCAGAAGAGAAAGAAATCACCCAGGCCCGGTTATCTGTCTCCGGGTGATTTTTTTATCAAAGGGGTCGAAAGGAGAGGCTGATCAGCACGATTCCTCGGACGCGGCTAATCGCACGCAGAGAAGGGGCCTTGCCTTGGGAAGCTCTGAGCATCAGATTGTGGAGCAAAATATTATGTTATGGCCTGAGGAGGAGAGGGGGAAGGAGTTATTTTCAGGAAGCGAGGCACTTAAACCCGGCTTGGTCTCCAGCCTGCTGTGTGATATCAGAAAAGCTCATTGCCCTCTCTGAGCTTTATTTTCCACACACGTGAAGCTGCTAAGCCCAAACTCCTTGCTGCGGTGTCTGAGCCTCCCGCAGAAGCAAGTCACTGTCCCCCAGCTGCCGGGAGTGCTGGCAGCTTGTGGCTCAGCCGTGGCCACACTCCCCTCCCTGGGATCAGTCAGCAGCTGGCAGCTGGTCCGTGCAGGACATCAGCCCTGGCCACCTGGCCTGGAGACACAACAACTCCGCGGGTGCGTCCCAGCTCCAGAGCTCCCTACAGGGCCCACTGTGGCCTTTTGGGATTTAGGCCCCTCTCCTAAAATCCTGCTTCCCTTCCAAGCTGTGGTCCCAGTAACCCTGCCGTGCGCTAATCCCCATGTCAGCATCCGTTAGGACCCAGACTAAGGCCCAGTGATCTTCCCCTGCCCCGCTCTCCAGCCCAGCTGTTCAGTCCTTCTCCTCATTAAACTTACCAAGATTGTCCCAGCCTCAGGGCCTTTGCACATTCCTTCTGTGGGAACGTGCCTCCCTCCACCTTTGTCCTTGGCTTCTTATCATTTAAATCTCGGCTGAATTGTCATCTTTTTAGCAAGGCCTCCCCCGACCACCCAGTCTAGAGTACTTCCTTAGTTACTCTTCATGCATCACCCTGTTTCATTTTCTCCGAGGCGCTTATAACTCGCCGACATTATGTTTATCAAACATTCCGTTGTTTATTTTCTGGGGCCCACTGTGCTTCCCACTTTGGAATGCAAGCTCCCTGAGGGCAGGGACTGAGGCAGTGTTAACCGGTGTGCCTGTCCCACGGGAATGTGGTAGATGAATGCATGCGGGAGCTATATGAGAGAGGGGGTCCTTCTAGAAACCGCATGTCCATGACCTTAGACGGCATCTCGGTTTCCTAGAACTGCGGTAACAGACTACCACGCACTGGCTGGCACACAACTTCTCACACGGTCCTGGGCCGAGAAGCCCGGAATCCGGGCGCGGTGTGCCCATGGCTCTCCCCCCAAGGGCCTGGTGGCTTCGGGTGTTCCTTGGCTGGCGGCCACACCACTTCCCTCGCCGTCACACCGCCTCCCTCTTGACGCGGTCGCCCCCTTTCTCCACTGTTGTCCTCTGTCTCTCTCAACGACACATGTCACTGGGTCTAGGGCCCCACCCACGTGATCCCGGACGGTCTCATCTTGAGATCCTTAGCTTAACTGCGTCTGCAAAGACTCTTTATCCAAACAAGGTCACCGGCACCGGGTCCCGACATTGGGACGTGGATGTATCTCTTTGGGGGTCACCGCTCAGCCCATACAGATGGGAACAGAAATGCATCTTTATTTTCATTTTGTAAATGCATTTTATGCATTACATATTTCATCTTTATTTTATTTCAATGCATCTTTTATTTTTGCGGGCAGTGCCCGCGACTCTCTCACGGCTTGGTAATCCAGTCCTTCAAGGAGGCGGTCCTTCCCAGACGCCCCCCGCCGGCCCTGGTTGTAGAATACGGTGCCGGGGGAGCCCCTGTGTTACTGTTTGTTGGTAAACTACTTTGACAGCTGTATTGCAATATAATTGGCCTCTCTTTGATCCTGTGCACTTTATTTTATGGGAAGGGGTCCACAGGTGTTTCAGGCAGTGGACGGGGGTCCATGGCACCCACGGGGGCCGAGAGCCTCTGGACGAATGGTTTCTGAGGTGTCTGTTGTCTTTGACCTTCACAGGCTGGCCATATGTTTTGGTCACGCGTGTAACAGTGTAAAGAAAGGGAGCTCCCGACACTCTCCCCTGAGGGTCTGAGACCCAAGAGGGAGAGCAGGTGCGGAGAGAGAGAAAGTGCTCGGCCCCTGTGGTGGTTTTCATTTCCCCGTCACGCCTGGTGGTGATGGAGGGGAGGGCAGTGGCTGGTGTGGGAAGGGGCTCAGGGCTTGGGGATCCTCCAGAAGAGGACGCTCAGATTCGCCATCAGAGCCCGGAACGCACAGCTGGCCGGTGAATGCCCCCAGAGCGAGCGGACGCATTAAGGATGGTCCATTTAATGGGCCGACATTGGCAGAGCTCCTGTTCAAGAAACCCCCCCCCCCCCCCCCCCCCCCCAGTGGACAACTTAAATCTGTCCTCCGAAAAGCGTCTTCCCTAATTCCAGGTGCAAGTCAGGGCTGAGCCAACTCTTCAGACGCGGAATTGCTTTTCTTGGAACCAGATCGCCTTGGGCAGCTCCGGGGCTCCCTGGATCCGGCAGCCGTGGTCCATTAACGGGGGAGATGAATATTCCACAATCCGAGCTGGAGGGAGCCATGGGCTCCTGCTTGATTTCCCAGCCACCGGCCGCTGCGATGGGCTCCCCTCACCATTGACTGTGCAGGTTACGTCGAGCCGCAGAACAGGTCAGATGACTCTCACCACCTATGCCCATCCGCCCAGAATGTATTGCTCACCCTAAATGGTTGGAAGTCAAATGACGTGAAGCCTAAACGCAGAGATGAACGCACACAATTTCAGATAAGAATCTGATACCTGTTGCCCTGGCGGGGGCACGCAAGCCTGACTCAGAACACCTTGTGTTTCGGGTGTGCCTGCCTGTCTGAAGCCGCCCCCTTTCCAGCATCGGGCCCCGGGGCGAGCTGCCTCTGGCCGGGTAGGACCCCGCTAAAATTGCACGGAGTCTCAGCTTGCTCGTGTGGGATGGGCGGAAAGAATCCCTGATTCTTCCTACCTTACGGGGTCCTAAGGGGCTGGAAGGAGACCGTGACTGAGTCCCCTTGTGATGTTGAAGGGGTGGGGATGTGGGAGAGATGGTTTCTATGGTGCTTCTCGTGGATCTGAGCTTATAAACTGTGAAACACGAGAGCGACGTTGCAGTTTTGGCGGTGGCCACACGCTGTCCCGGGCAGGGCCGGTCGGATGGTGTTCCCGGACCGGTCTTCCCCAAAGTGCTGTCATGTGGCTGTTACTGTGCTCATTGGATAGGAAATGAGAGCGAATTCAGGTGCCCGAAGGCCCACATTCTGATCGGAAATCAACACAGGCAGGACATAACCTCTGGAATCCTCCCTGGTCTAACGGCTTCGAATGGAGTTTTGCAGATGGAATCATCCATTTTGGGTTTACTCCAGTCCTTGGATTAGTCTGGTACAAGAAAGAAACATCAGGGGCGCCTGGGTGGCTCAGTCAGTTAAGCGGCCGACTTCGGCTCAGGTCATGATCTCATGGTCCGTGAGTTCGAGCCCTACGTCAGGCTCTGTGCTGACAGCTTGGAGCCCGGGGCCTGTTTCAGATTCTGTGTCTCCCTCTCTCTCTGACCCTCCCCTGCTCATGCTCTCTCTCTCTGTCTCAAAAATAAATAAACATTAAAAAAAAAATTAAAAAAAAAAAAAAAGAAAGAAAGAAACATCAATCTTGGTGTCAAGGACCCGGGATCGAATCCTAGTCTTTCCACTGAGGTGGGGGGGTGGAATGGTTGTCATGACTTTGGGCGATTTTCTTTTCTCAGTCTGTTTTTCTCTCTCTCTCTCTCTCTTTTTTTTCATCTCTGAAAGGGATGCTCGCGCTTAACCTTCACACAGTTAATTGTCAAGGGGAGTAACAAATGTGAAATCGTCCAGGCCATAAGGGTTGCCAACTAATTATTTTTAGCTTCTTCGTTCGCTCGCTCGCTCGCTCACTCACTCATCCATTAGATGGGCTTCTGGTCTGCAAGATGGGTTAAAACCATAGTATTGTAGCCGAGCAGAAATGTAGGCTTCGCCACCTGCCCGCTGTGAAACGGTGGTAATTCAATCAGCCCTTGTCAGGCTCGCTTTCCCCTCCGTGACAAAAACTCGCCCTCTGTACCTGCCGCGCGTGCCTTAACTCACTTGATCTTTGCAATAGTCTTCAGCGTTGGCGTGTTATTATTCCCTTACTACAGATGAGACAACTGAGGCACGGGGAGGTTACAAACTTGGCCAGTGTACATGCCTCATGAGTGCTGGAACTGGAAACTGGTCCCGTGAAGCGGGACCGCAACTCACGAGGCTGTATTGCTACTTTCCCTCCTAGAGGGACCTTGAAGACGGAACCTAGAGGGACCTTGAAGAGGGAACATGCGGAAGTGTGGTTGGCACAGAACGAGCGTTCTGTATACGTAAACGTCAGTTTGCCATGTAGTGGGAAAGCCCACTGATCACAGAAACAGGTCCCGGGGCTGGGTTCCCTGGGTCCCACCTCAGCTCCATCACCGAGACCTCCAAAATCTCAGATAAGAGTCTCATTTTCCTGAGCAGCAAAAGAAGGGTGAAAATAACATTCCGCTGCACGCTGGTGCGAGGCAAAGCGTCAGAACAGGAGCTGAATCGTTTTACGCCCATTACGAGCATTGGCTTTTGTTATGAAACCTCTTGCCGCTTCCTTCCCGCGTCCTAGTTATGAGTCCACGCATTCCAGATCTTCGACTGGACTGCGGGATCCGGGAGGATAGGGGAGATGTTTTATTCACCACCGCCTCACTGCAGCCCCCAGCCTGACAGTCAGCACAGAGTCGGGCTGGGGTGTTCCTTAGAAACAGGCCGATTTGAATATGTGCGTGGCCGGGGATGCTTCGGGTCGCGTTATCTCTTCGTGGGACGAGAAGGTCAGAGGACCTATGCGTTACTAAAACCCCTTCTAAGCAGTTTGCTCACACCACGGGCTCCCGGGCAACAGATAAATGCCAAGCTGCCGGGTGTGAGCAGGCAAGGGGGCTCGGTGGGGAAGCCTGGGACCCGGTGCCCTTTAATATCTTTTTTAGCTCTGACACTGAAGCACCTGTAACTCGTCTCTCCATTCATGCAGTCACCCACGCTTGGGTGCGTCCATTTCTATTGATTTCCGAGAGAGAGAGAGAGAGAGAGAGAGAGGCAAAGCTGCACGTTTGATTACTCCTTCCTTCCGTCCTCTCCGAAAGCAGAGAACCTCAGTCACAGGGGCACAGAGCACGCGGCCTTTGCCTCCAGGAGAGACCAGGCTGCTTGCCCTCCGACCCCCAGAGATCTCTCTAAAACAGCCCTGCCCTTGTGCACACCCACTGCCCAAGTCCGCCCCGACGAGCAGCACTTTCTCCTCCTGCCTCATTGCCGGCAGTGTGAGTGTGGACTCTTGTAACCCACCCTCCACCCTGTGGGCAGAGCCCCCTTTCCAGCTGCGACCGGTTCTCTTTCCCGCGTGAAATGCTTCAGCGGCTGCTACCTGCCGCGTGCCAGGCCTTGGAAAGGAAGCACCGGGCACACGACTGTGACCCTTTCCACCAGATGCCTGCGGGGCTTGGCGTGTGGGCCCGGGGGCCCCTGGCAGAGGCGAGGTGCCCGGGCACTGCCTCGTGAGCCCCGGGCACTGCCCCGTGAGCTGGTGGGGAGGAAAGCCCTGACTCTGCTGGGCACGTGCTGGAACAGCGCGGGCGCACGGTCACCCTGGAAGATCGTCTCCTGCTGAGTTGTGGCATCTGGGTCCCCATCGTCCCAAGAGCTCCCCGAGGGCAGAGGCTTTGTCTTCTCTTACTCTGCACCCCCAGGGTATGGTGGGCGTTCAACGAATATCGATGTAGGCAGAGGACTGCAGGAGTGAGCGGACGGCCACTTGCCCTTTCACATCTCTGTCCCGTGCATGCAGCTGCCCTCCCTTCCTGGTTCGCGCCTCCCCTGCTCAGAGACCGACTGAGCCCCCTGCTTCTCCCCTGGCCCAGGACGCACCCGTTCGGAGTCAGACACAGGGATTCAGAGGGGGAGCACCTGTAGGTGAACACAGAGGTCTGCAAATGCCACCGTTTAAACATGAGATGCCTGGACACCCTGTCCGGTCTGCCTCTCAAGAAGACGTGAGTTAGAGACTTCCGGGAAGCGGCAGATGTATGCGTGCATGTGCGAACGTGATGTATGCAGCGTGTGTGTGGGGGGTGGGGTGCGATGTGTGTCTGTGTGTGCATGTGCTGTGTGGTGTGGGTGCCTACATAGTATATGGTGTGGTGTGTGTGTGTGCATGTGATTCAACGTGGTTGAGTGGTGGTTATGTTATAGGCATTGGATTAAGGCTGTCGGTTCTAACTACCCACACTGTCATTTATTGTTATGGCCTCACCTGGCCTCCAGAATCCTCAGTTTTTTTTATCAATAAAACGGTCATAAATGGCCCCTCCGAAGGTTGCTTTGAGGACCAGCAATGCTGCATTTAAAGCACCCGGCATCTAAGGTTTGGATAAATTCCGCCTCCGAGCTTTCTTGCTGCCATGCTCGGGGGTCCAGCCCTTCCCAGTAAAGGACACTGCAAGCATCAGGGTTGAGCCCATCAGCCAGCCCCTTTGAGCCAACACCAGGGCAGGCCAGAGCTAAGGGCTGTTGAGCCAGCAGTGGCCTCACAAAGATGCAGTGCCCGTCTCGGTTTTTTCTTAACAGGCCTTGGGGAGGACCTGGCAGAATTTGGCCTTAACGGAAAGCCACGGCGGGTGGTCGAATCCACTTGTCTCCACTGGGTCTGGAGTCATCCAGGGTCTGGAGTCATCTGGGCTAGCAGTGAGGCTTCTATAGCCGAAGGCCCGAAGGAGCCCCCTCAGGCAGGCTGAGCAGCTCCTGATTAAACACACACTTCCCTCCAGGCCTTGCCTAGCATCCCGGGGAAGGATAATCGTCAAAATAGCCTACTTTCCACTGTGTGTCTATTATGTCCCAGATGGTGGAGTAGACAGTGGGCGCCCTAACAATGAATTCTCACCATTGTCTTCGGAGGCACTGGTTCTCAGTTGGGGTTGATTTCTGCCCCCTGCCCCTCCGGGGACATTTGTCAACACCTGGAGATGATTTGATGGACAAAACCCACGCAGTCATCTTTAATAGATGCAGAAAAAGCATTTGACAAAAGCCCAAACCCCTTCATTATCAAAACGCTCAACAAACTGGAAATAGAATTTTGTCATCTACAAAAAAACCCAGAGCGAACATACTTAATGGTGAAAGGTGAAAGTGTTCCCCTCACGACCAGAAACAAGACAAGGGTGCCTATTTGTACCATTTCTATTCAACATAGTATTGGAGGCGCTAGCAAGGATAATTAGGCAGTTAGATAGAGAAAAAAAAAAAAAAAAAGAAAAAGATTCAGATTGCAAAGAAAGATAGAAAACCATCTCTTTTGGCAGATGACATGACTTGGAAATAAAAATCCTAATTAATCCACTAAAAAACTATAAGAAGTAATAAATGGCTTCAGGTTTGCCTAGTGTATGATTAATATAAAAGATTGATTGCACAGGTATCCCTCGCTTTTCAAAAGCTCACAGTACACCACTTTGCTTTCATGAAAGACCTACATTGGTACGGATTTTGGTAACGGAAAGAAAGCTCAAGAGGATTTTCACTTTTATGAAAAAGCAGCAAGCCGCTATGGAGGCAGGGCACCCCGAACTCTGAGAGCGGCACCACCCAGCACTGTTCCCGGGAACTACACTAAGTATTTCTGCATCAAGCCCCAGAGCTTTGACCTGTGTCTGTATCGGTGCTTCATCTCCATTTACTTTGGGCTTTCTTTAGCAACATGGGTCCTAAGCGATCAGAAAAGCCCAAGAGGGTTGTTTTTGGGGTCTGGGGATGCTCTGAAGTTTTTCCATATAAATTAATGGTGATCGCTTCCTTGCTTTGCACCATTTTGGCTTACTGAAGGTTTTCATTGGAACACTCTGCTTGCAGATAGTGGGGGAAGCCTGCGTTTCTCTACACTAGCCATGAACATTCCAGAAATGAAATTAGGAAAGCAATTCCATGTATGATAGCATCAAAAAGGATAAACTACCTAGGAATAAATTTGACAAAATCAGTACAAAACTTACACTCCAAGAACTACAAAATATTGTTGAAAGGAATCAAAGAAAACCTAAACATATGGGAAGAGAATCTACATTCAAGGATCAGAAGAGTTAATATTGTTAACATGGCAACGCACCTCAAATCAATCTATACATTCAACACAATCCCAGCTGACTTTGCTACAGACATTGACAAGCTGATGGTAAAATTGATTTGGAAATTCAAGGGATCAAACACAGCCAAAACAAAGTAGAAAAAAAAAAAAAGAACAAAGTTAGATAACTCACATTTCTCAATTTCAAAGGTTGCTGCCGTTGAAAGATAAACTGAGGCACATTAAAATTTTCAAGAATTTCTTTGAGCAAACATCAATTCCAATTGGGTGGGGCACCCCACAGAAAGTGGTTGGACAGGAGCTAAGGGAGGGGTTTTTACAGAGAAGACATGGAAGAGAGCAAGCAAGTTATGTGACTGGCAATAGCTTGAGCAGTTGCCGCATTTGGGAACGTCTAGTGGACTGCGATCAGTTGTTCTTTGGTTTCATTTTCTTGGACTTGAGTGTACTGGCTGTACCATAGGTTTCGGTTTGCACATTGGAGGCTCCCAAGTCATTTGAGACACCTCAGCCTACTGGGCTTGTCTAATTCCTCAACACTACAAACCTGTAGAATTTAAGACAAAGTGGTTCTGGTACAAAGATAAACAAGGATAGAAGTGAGAGCCCACAGTTAAATCCTCACATTTTTGGTCAACGGATTGTCAACAAGTGTTCTAAGATGCTTTGGTGAGGAAAGAATTTTCTTTTCAATGAAAGATGCTAGGGCAAGTGGATGTCGACACGCAAAGGTAGGAAGTTGTATCCCATTGTTCACATCCTACATAAGAATTGTCTCAAAGTGGATGATAGACTTAAATATAAGAGTTGGAACTCTAAAAGTCTTAGAATGAAATATAGGAGTAAATCTTCATGACCTTAGTTTAAGCAAAGCTTGCTTGCTTGCTTGCTTGCTTTCTTTCTCTTTCTTTCTCTCTCTTTCTCTCTGTCTCTTCCTTCCTTCCTTCCTTCCTTCCTTCCTTCCTTCCTTCCTTTTTTAAAATTTAAATCCAAGTTAGTTAACATATAGTATAATAATGATTTCAGGAGTAGAATTTAGTGATTCATCACGTACATTTGACACCCAGTGCTCATCCCCACAAATGCCCTTGTTAATGCCCATCACCCGTTTAGCCCATCCCCCCACCCAACACCCTGCCAGCAACCCTCAGTTTGTTTTCTGCATTTAAGAGTCTCTGACGGTTTGTCTTCCTCTCTGTTTTTCTATTATTTTTGCTTCCCTTCCCTTATGTTCATCTGTTTTGTATCTTAATGCCACATATGAGTGAAATCATGTGATTATTTGTCTTTCTCTGACTTATTTTGCTTAGCATAATACACTCTAGTTCCATCCATGTTGTTGCAAATGGCAAGATTTCATTTCATTTCATATATATATAATGAAGTGTGTGTGTGTTCCATGTATATACGTACACACCACATTTTCTTTATCCATTCATCAGTCGATGGACATTTGGGCTCTTTCCATACTTTGGCTATTGTCAATAATGCTGCTATAACATTGAGGCGCATGTGCCCCTTTGAATCAGCACTTCTGTATCCTTCGGATAAATACCTAGTAGTGCAATTGTTGGGTCATAGGGTAGTTCTATTTTTAATTTTTTGAGGAACCTCCATACTGTTTTCCAGAGTGGCCGCACCAGTTTGCATTCCCACCAGCAGTGCAAAAGCGTTCCTCTTTCTCTGCATCCTCACCAACATCTGTTGCCTGAGTTGTTAATTTTAGCCATTCTGACAGGTGTGAGGTGGTATTTCATTATGGTTTTGATTTATATTTCTCTCATGATGAATGATGTTGAGCATCTTTTCATGTATCTGTTAGTTATCTGGATATCTTCTTTGGAAAAGTGTCTATTCATGTCTTTGGCTCATTTCTTCACCGAATTATTTGTTTTTTTGGGTGTTGAGTTTGATAAGTTGTTTACAGGTTTTGGATACTAACCCTTTATCTGGTATTTCATTTGAAAATATCCTCTCCCATTCTGTCAGTTGCCTTTTAGTTTTGCTGATTGTTTCCTTCATTGTGCAGAAGCTTTTTATCTTGATGAGGTCCCAGTAGTTCATTTTTTGCTTTTGTGTCCCTAGGCAAAGCATTCTTAGATAGGAAACCAAAAGCACTTTGACTTCTTCAAAATTAAAAACTTTCGCGCTTGGTGAAGGTCATTCAGAAAGTGAAGATAGCCTATGAGATGGGAGAACAGATCTGCAAATCATATATATCTTAGAAAGTACTTGCATCTAGAATATATCAAGAACTCTTACAAGTCGACAATAAAAAGACATCTCACTTTTGGAAGTGGGAAATTCATCCAAACAGATTTTTCTCCAAAGGAGATATACAAAGGCCAAGAAGCACATGAAAAGACAGTCAACATCTTTCATCATGAGGGTAAAATAAAGCAAACCCTCAACGGGATACTGCGTCACGTCCAGTTGGATTATTATGATAGAAAATACAGACAGTAACAGGTGTGGGCCAGGATAAGGAGAAATGGACGGGGTCACACACAGCCGGTGCGCGCAGCCACCGTGGAAAACGGTGTGGCAGTTCTGCGAAAGGTGAAACAGAGTCACACGTGACTCAGCGATTCCACTTCTGGATGTACACCCAGGAGAAATGAAATTAATATCCACACAAAGACTTGTTCTTGAGTGCTCCTAACAGCATTCTTCATAATAGTCAAAACGTAAAAGTAACTGAAATGTCCATCGGCTGATGATGGATGCATAAAATGTGGCACGTCCGTGCTGTGGAATATTATCAGGACATGAAGAGGGATGAGGTGCTGACGCCCGCTACAACTGTGTGCATGGCGTGTGCACACAAGGAAGAATCATGAAGACGTGACTCGGAGTGGAAGAAGCCAGTCACGACGGACCACGTACCGTATGAGGCCATTTTTACGAAGTGTCCAGAATGGGCAAATAAATAGGGATGAAAGTAGATTATCCGTTCCCTGAGGTGGGGAGAGATGGGTGGGTGGGGGTGGAGTGATAGCTAAAGCATACCAGTGCTTTTAGGGGTGCCAAAAATGTTCTTAAAACTGATCGTGGTGATGACTGCACAGCTCCGAATACGTTAAAACCTGCTGCGTCGCATAGTTTGCCTGGGTGAAGTATATGGTGTGAAAATTATGTCTTGGTCAAGCTGTTAAAACTAAAACTCAGCCCCCTGGATTCTAAAGTGCATCCTTGGTGCTGGCTGTGGGTGGCTTCTGGGAGCTGGTTTCCCCCGAGACTGTGGTGGGCATCTGGGGACAGGGGCTCTGGGTTAAGTTCAAGTATGGCAACGGCATCTCTGGGGTCCCCTCCTCGGGTGTCCTGTATCACTACATATCTGCCTCCTGAGTTCATTTGTGGTCAGATTCAGGTTTTTCCTGAGGGACTTGGGTTTTAGCACCTACTCTGTGCACACAGTGTGGTGTTCTGAACCCAGTGCTGGGCTTTGGAATGACACAAAATGGCGGCTACCCCAAGTTGGCTTTGAGTTCAGCTCAGCCACGTGGAAGCTCTGAGACACTGGCAAGGCCCTGACTTCTGCGGGCTCTGTGGGATTTGATCATCTTCCTCTGTGCGTTCAGGACACCAAGGTGCAGTGTCGGTGAGTTTGAGACGGTTCGGCAGGTGGGGCTTTAAAGCTGGAGCTCCACATCTGAGTCCAGAGTGAGTGGCTCGTGCCCTTCTCTTCATCCTTCCAGAAAATAGTGGAAAGGCTGGCGTGGATCTGGAGAGATCATTCTGAGCACTGAGGCAAGCTCACCCGTTCTTTTATAATAATGCTAATGATGAAAACAACTGCCTCTTACCGAGGGCTTTGCTGTTTTCAAGAAGGTTGCAAATCTGACTTGCTCAGCGCTGGCTCAGCCCTTGCAAGGAGACTGGGATGAGGAGGCAGGAGGCGGCAGGAGGTTTCGGAGGACTTCGGGACAGCTGAGCCGGCCTGAGACGGCCCAAGTCCTTGGTGCTGGCTGGACCCGGCCCGGGCAGGGTTCCACGTCCTCACTTTGATCTCTGACCTCCCACTGGGTCCAGGCTGCTTCCCCATCTTCCTTGGCACGTTACTCGGGCCGGAATAAGCAATTCTGATAAGTCCGATTGATGCTCAGGGTCCTTGGGAGGTCGAGGAGCCTGGGGCCCAATATCATCTGTCCAGTGATGGAAGCCAGATGCTGTGGAGGAGACAGAGCCAGAGGGAAATCAAGGTCAGCGGAAGGGCCAGGCGCCCAGATCCCTCCCCCATCGCTGGGCAACAGGCAGAGGAAATGCCCTCGGCCCCGCCTGGACCTGCTGTATCTCCATCGCTTCCTTCAGGTCTGAATTCTGAGGAGAACCCTCAGGCAGCGCTAAGCACCTCCTGCATGCATCCCGGCTGGGGCAGGGCAGGCCGAGGACTAGGGGATCTGCGTCTGGTGCAAGCCCCTTATCTTATTGCAGATGGGAAATGGAGTTTGGGGGTTGGTGGCAGCCTGTGGGCCCCACTGAGGAGCGCTCCTCTCAACCATCCCTGCCCCCAAGGACAGAGCGACAGCACGTTATGGTGAAGGCGTATGGCACTCTCGTGTATTAAGCTCCTATGCATGCCAGATACTGACCTAGTGTTTTCTTTTTTAATTTTTTCACGTTTATTTATTATTTTTGAGGGAGAGAGGAGGAGAGAGAGAGGGCAGGGGAGGGGCACAGAGAGAGGGAGACACAGAACCCGAGGCGGGCTCCAGGCTCCGAGCTGTCAGCCCAGAGCCCGGCGTGGGGCTCGAACCCACGAACCGCGAGATCACGACCTGAGCCGAAGTCGCATGCTTAGCCGACTGAGCCACCCAGGCGCCCCGACCTGGTGTTTTCTATACATAAACTCATTGAATCCTTAAGCCAAGCCAAAGTAATGTTAACTTTTTTTTTCCCCAAAGAGGACATTGAGGCTCTGTGTAGCCAGTGATCTGTTAGCTAGTCACACAGCAGGAACTGGGGTTCGTCCTGGCCTCTCATTTTGATCCTGCCTGCTGCCCACGGTAGCTGCTAATTGTCCCGTGGAGACAAAGCCCGGTCTTCTGTGAGGAGTAGGGCCGAGGGGTCAGCTTGGTAGCTCCAGTCCAGGGGGCTGAGCCCAGGGCCTCGAGGGTTAACCAGGGCAGATGCGGGGAGCAGGGTCAGGCATGGCCTCAAGGCATCGTGGTAACTGGGGGCCCGGAGCCTGTTCTGCGAGGCCTGTGTCAGCCTTCCCTTTGACCAGCGTCCAGTGTGGCCCGGGCTGCGGGTCACGGAGGTTTGGGGTCGGACCCCAACTCCGTCCCTTGCGGGCCAGTGGTGTGACCTGGGGCGCATCCTTTCTCTGCCTTGTGCTCTTTCGTCCGTCGGTAAATTGGAGTCTAGTCTCGTCCACTTCTCCAGGGTCGTGAGGGAGGCTGGGAAGTGCAGTTATTTTATTTTATAAAAATTCTTACTGGGAAGGCAGGGTTTACCTGGGAGGGAACGGTCAAGGGGGTAGAGAAGGTGTAGAGAAGACTTTGGACAAGCACAAAAGATAAAAATGGACAGCTGGGAAGTAACTAAGCAGGGTCAGGACCCACTTTCCCCTCCCTCCCACTCCCTGTCAACCCTCAGTTTGTTCTCAGTTTTTAAGAGTCTCTTATGGTTTGGCTCCCTCCCTCTCTAACTTTTTCCCCCCCCTCCCCCTCCCCCATGGTTGTCTTTGGAGTTGCCAGACAGGGGAGGGGAAGCTCGGCTGGCTCCAGATCCCTTAGAAGCTCTCACACGTCTCCCTCCATCCCCGTCCTACCCAGGAGACTTTGGGGTACACGGGCCCGGCAAGCCAGTTGGGGAACCACTTACCTAAACATTCGTTCCTTTGATTTGGAGACGCTTGGCTCCTTCCTCTCTCCAGACTCTGTGCTGGGGCCTTTAGGGACGTGGTGCTTGCCCTGGAGGAGTGCCCTGAAGGAGAAGGAAACTGAACAAACCAGAGCAAGTCCAGTTGCTGTCCATGATGGAAGTGTGAATAAGGAAGGCTTCCTGGAGGAGAAGGCAGTTAAGAGGAGCCTAAAGATACACGTCGGTTTACCAGGCAGACAGCGATAACGAAGGTGTGGAAAATATTATAGCTGTTCATTCAAAGATTGCTGGCTGGCTGCTCTCTGGGCGAGGGCAGGGCATTCCCAGCCCCTTGACTTGCTCTGGCCTATGAGATAAGAGCTGAATGGAAAAGTGTCAAAAGGCAATCGCAGTTTGCCGCGTTCTCCGCCCCCTGCTGCTGTGGTCACAGGGGCACCAGCTGAGATGAGGCCTCTGACAGCCTGGCTTGCAGACTAATGACAGCGAGCGGACGTTCCCCACCTCTCCTCCCGAGACGACGTTGAACGTGAGGAACGGGATCTAGGGGATGCTTGTTACTGCGGAGTAACTTCACTCGCCTTGGCCGATGCCTACAGGCACCAGTGGCCACAGGCAGAGAAAACAGCGCGGGGAAAATGCCTGGAGGTGGAAAATAGCATCTCGTGTGTGGTGAACCCGAGAAGTTGAGTATGGCTGCTGTGTGAAGTATGACACAGAAGGGTGGAGACATGGGCAGGCTGAGCCCTGAAGGCTCTGCTGAGCTTTGATGCGGGAACTGAGCGGTTTTCTTCCTTGTGGGCAAAGGGGAGTCATTCAGAGTTGCATTAAAAAAAGCGCTACCTACAATGGGTTGGAGGCGGGGCCACCTTGATGCTGGGACACAAGGGAGGAGCCTGTTTGAATAGTACCGGTGAAAGGCGGGGTAGGCCCTCGTCAGACCATGGCACGGGGAAGGGAGAGAGGATTCGTTCAAGTGCAATCTGCAAGATGGGATGATGGCTGTGCCTGGGATGAGGGTCAAGAGGGCGGTCTCATCGCTCATGTTGCCTCATTGCCTTTTTTTTTAAAGTTTATTTATTTATTTTGAGAGAAAGTGAGAGCATGCATGATTGGGGGGGGTAGAGAGAGAGAGAGAGAGAGAGAGCATGAACAGGAGAAAGGCAGAGAGAGAGAGGGAGAGAGAGAATCCCAAGCAGGCTCTGTGCTGTCAGCACGGAGCCCGACGCGGGGCTCGATCCCACGATCCGTGAGATCGTGACCCGAGCCGACACCGAGAGCTGGATGCTTAACTGACTGAGCCACCCAGGCGCCCCCGGCTCGTTGTCTTTTGATCAAGACTTTTGCATTTGCCATCTGTTTCGATCCTCAGCATTGCCCTCTAAATTCAGCTGAGCAAATAATATTTCCATGTGATAGATGAAGAAATGGAGGCTAAGAGAAAGGACAGGTTGAACTGCTTAAAAATCCAAGAGCTAGAATTCAGGTCTCCTGCCAGCCGATCTGGTCTCCTTTCTCAAAACCTCCCTGGCCTCTCTCACTTGAATATTTCTGGGGTGGAAGTTGATGTTTTGGGGGCAGGAACGGGGAGCACCTAGGGAAGAGGAAACCGATCGCTGCTTTCCAGCCATACTTACCCAGCTGATTTATCTGTGAGTGTTCAAGCATATGCTACATACATAAAACGCAATAGGCTCGAAGGAAGCCCCATATACCACAGTCTAGATTTATAAGACTCAAATGAATGATTTTTATTCCATTGTTAAAGGCTTTTTTTTTCTTCTTACTCTATCAAACTATTCCTTATAGGGTTTCTTAAAAGAGCCATCTCCGTCTCCCATGATGCTTTTAAAATGCAATTTATTGCACGCATTTTATTAGCATTCCACTGCTTAGTAATGCAGTCCACGATGAACACGACACACATCCACTCCTCGAGTTATGCCCGCTTGAGGCGTCATTAGTTTGGTATTTCCAGTGGTGTTCGTGGTTGTTTTGGACAGGGAGACAGCGAGCCCAGTCAACTGGGTGTTTTAAAAATGGCTTCACTTCTCCAACTCAAACTCGGGGTAAAATTGTCCATGGGACTTCATGGGCAGAGAGGCTGGGTGGGACTTCGAGGGATGGCAGCTGGGAGCCTGGGATCCGGGTGCTGTGCCTGATATCACGCGTCAAGTAGCACCGAGACCCAGGCCAGCTTGTCTCTTCCCCGAGCCTCGATCTCCTCTTCTGTGAGGCGAGAAGGATGGGAGAGGCCAGTAGCTCTGCACCTATGTGTTTATTCCTTTAATTATTTGTTTGTTTGCTTAAACCTTTCCAGCTGCTGAACCCCTTCCCCCCAAAACAAAAAACTATGCAGAAGCCCAAATTGTAAAGCAAATGAAAGCAAGTGGTCTTACCCTCCTGGCCACTGTCTTCCTTCCCATGGGAGACGTCGTGAAAGCAGGCTGGGGGCAGGGGGCCGAGGCTTAGATGATCACTCAGGAACATTCTAGTTGTGGGGACGTCTGGAAGGTTCTCCAACCTATTTCAGCCACTCACTAGCTCAGAAAGCTCTGGAAGGTCACACGGATGCTTCAGGGGGGTGTGTCCCCAACTGTAAAGCAGGGCATTCAAATTGAACAGTTTTGACATAAGCAAAATACAGCACATGGTTCAGAGCACACATGTATTGTGTGTGTGTGTGTGTGTGTGTGTGTGTGTGTGTGTGAATGCTAATACTTCTTAAGCACTAAATCCACACTAGGACTAATGAAAGCATTTTCACGTATTCACTCATTTACACCTTACGACATAACAAACAAAGTACCTCTACTCCCGCTCAGTTTACAGATGCAGAAACTGAACCTCAGACACACTGGGTAACTTGTTCAAGGTCAAAGAGCTAGGAAGTGATAGATAAAGACCTGGCAGTTTTATACAGATTTGGTTCAGATCTTGTCTGAACACCTAATCCAAACTCTTGATAATCTGGAAGCTCAATTTTGCGCTCGTTGCTCATGTAGTCTGACGCAGTGACTGACCAATATGGCGGGCAGATTCTAGAGTGGCCCCCATGATTCCCACCTGCTGGTGTTCGTTCCCCAGGGGGGCCAGGACCTATGAGCTGCTTCAAATGATAGGGTACGGCAAAGGTGACAGGATGCACGTGACTACATTACAGAATGTTACAGCTCCTGTCCCCCTCTCGCTTGACGAGCCAGCAGCTGTGTGGGGGTCCACGAGACAAGGAACTGAGGGCAACTGACGATGGTCTCAGGTTCCAGCTGACAGCCAGCAAGAAACAGGGCTGTGTCCCTCAGCCGCGAGGAGCTTAACGCTGTCCGAAACCATGTGAGCTTGGTAGCGAGTCTTTCCCCAGTTCAGTCTGCAGATGAGAACACAGTCCTGACCGACACCTGGTTCACAGAGGGTCCAGATAACCCATGTCCAGACTCCGGATCCACAGATACTGGGAAATAATACGCGTGTGCCGCCTTGAGCCGATCAGTTTGGGGTAACCTCATTGCACAGCGACAGATAACTAATGCCGCGAAGCTTTTCGTGTTTTTCCTTTCTGTTTTCATAGTAATAGCTATTTTCCAAAATATCCTTCTATTAAGCTAAATGCTTTTATGGGCAATGGTTAAAGATGCAAAACTTTAAGAAAAAAAATTAGAGACAAAGGATTTTCAGAAGGCAAGAGGGGTATTACCTGATGTCCTGAATCCAGTTCTGGAATGCCCGGTGCCTTCAGCCCTACCTTCCGAGGACTGGCTTCCAGCTTTCTCCTGGACGCAGCTGTCTCACGGAGAGCCCCACTCTCTAGACCCTTCTGAAATGCTGTGGCGGACTGAATGCACCCTCCACGGAGTGGATGTTTCCTGATGACCCACATTCGTCCTTCATCTGTGAGCCGTAGCTCTAATTTCTTTGAGGACCTCCCCCACTCCCCGCTCCTGTGGGCTAAGTGGGGTCTAGAAGTCAGCACGAAGTCCTCATCATGTTGGACACTCTGTTTCTTCAGCCACAGGATGGGCCCAAGGGTGAACACCTGACCCAAGCAGACCAACGGGGTCTGTCTCCGGAACTTCCGCTGAGGCTACTTAGGAGAGTGATCTTTCTAGAAGGACCGCTGTCCTCTGTGAGGCCCTCGTCCGCGTAGGTAGGGTCTAGTGTTTCCCCCACTTTGCAGAGGAGGAAATTGAAGCACACAGAGAAATTTAGTAATTGATCTCAAGTTTTCATCTGGTCAGTGTGGAGCTGACATTTGAGCTCAGGTCTCTTGGGTTCCGAAGCCAGCTTGGGGCTAGCGCTTGGCAGCACTAAGGGAAACAAAGCCGTCCGGTCATTGCTGCGATTGCTCGGCAGAAGGCAGAAGTCGTACCTACTGGGCCCCACTAAGGTTTCATTACGGCAGAGGCAGAGGGGTGAGCCGGCACCGGTTGGACTCCCCGGGGCCTCCTGTCTAGAGGCAGAGACGGAATACGCAGAATCGCAGCAGTGGTGTTAAATAGGGACCTTTGGCGTTATGTAGAGGCTCACCTCCCCATTACACAGGTCGGGAAGTTGAGGTCCAGAAAGAGCTGCCTAAGGCCCGCAGACGGTGGGTCCCGAAAAGGTCATATGATAACCGGAGCTGGGACAAGACTGAGGCAGCAGAGGGCCCTGGGCGCCAAGTTTAAGGACGCTCCCAAACTCAGATGTGGCCGTGCGCTCGCACTACCCTCACCCTTTGTAGCGTAGACCTCTCCCCCTGCCTCACCCGAGTCCTGGCCTGACTGCCGGCCAAGCCTCTGACCTCAGGATTCCACCAGAAAGCCCATCTTGCTGCCTTCCTGCAGCCTGAGCCCTTGCTGAGTGTTTACTCCTTCTTATCGTGTGTTTCCCAACAGACTTTTATAGGAATTTTATCAGGTGAGCTATAAAACACCGTATGGGGTTTTAAAGTCAGTTATCCACCAGCTCAGAAGCTCTAGGATGGGGGCTCTAGGCTCACCCAGTTGTCCTGGACATTGTTTCTTTCATACGGTATCTGAATCAATCTGAGACACCTGGGATTTGAAGACTGATTCTACTCTTGGAGAAATAAAAAAAAAAAAATAATAATGTTTATTTATTTTTGAGAGAGAGACAGAGACACAGCAAGAGTACACAAAGGTGGAAGGGCAGGGGCAGGGGGACAGAGGATCCAAAGCAGGCTCCGAGCTATCAGCACGGAGCCTGGTGTGGGGCTCAAACTCATGAACCAAGAGACCATGACCTGAGTCAAAGTCAAGAATCAGCCTCTTTTTAAAAAAAATTTTTTTTTAATGTTTAATTATTATTATTTTTTTAAATTTTTTTTTCAACGTTTATTTATTTTTGGGACAGAGAGAGACAGAGCATGAACGGGGGAGGGGCAGAGAGAGAGGGAGACACAGAATCGGAAACAGGCTCCAGGCTCCGAGCCATCAGCCCAGAGCCCGACGCGGGGCTCGGACTCACGGACCGCGAGATCGTGACCTGAGCCAAAGTCGGACGCCTAACCGACTGCGCCACCCAGGCGCCCCTAATGTTTAATTATTTTTAAGAGAGAGAGAGACAGAGCATGAGCAGGGAAGGGGCAGAGAGAGAGGGAGACACAGAATCTGAAGCAGGCTCCGGGCTCTGAGCTGTCAGCACACAGCCCGCTGCGGGGCCCGAACCTGTGAAGCATGAGATCAGGACCTGAGCCGAAGTCGGATGCTTAACCGACTGAGCCACCCATGTGCCGCAAGAGTTTGACTCTTAATTGACTCGGCCACCCAGGGGCCTCTCCCCCTGCTTTTTTTTCTAGCTTTGTCTTACTTTTGTTGTTTTCCTTCCCTTGGGGACTGTGGGGTTGTCTGTCACCAGGAGGACGAGGCTGCACAAGAAAGAAAGCACAACCAGGCCTCCCTCAGACCCTCAGGCTCAGGTCACACAGCCCTCCCAGGGCAGCGTGCGGGCCGCTCGGCTCTCAGCCATGCCTCAGTGGCCCCTGCCCTAGATTTATTTGCAGGATGAGCCCAAAAAGTAAACAAAAGGAAGCCTTACATGTGTCCTTAGGAGATGTATGTTCACAAGTCAGCAAAAATCAAATAAGTTGTGCAAATATTTGGTGAGGGACTCATCCCTGTCTTTAGAAATGGGCGAAGTCATAGCTGAGAGATGTGTGGTGACGTTTATTCTAAACTGTCCAAATATTATCACTGTACTCCCGCTGAGGAGGGCAGAGAGATGAATAAATGCCCATTCCTATGGCCTCATCATTACAATGAACTGTGAATCTCCTGATGGAACGTTCTGGTCGATGTGGTGTAGGGGAGAGAACGTGGGGTGTGGAGCCAGGCAGAGGGCGGTTTGAGTCCTGTCCGAATCATCAGCCATCTGCAACCTGAATGAGGCATTCCAGCCCTTGGGGCCTCAATTTCCTCCCCTATAAAATGGGGATGTTAAATTTAGCCCGAAGCCATCTGGAATTCAATGAGCTGGCCTGCGTGATTGTTCCTGACGCAGCACAGGTCCCCTGGACAGCGGATTCCTTTTTCTTCCTCCTTCTTCTAGCTACAACCCTGTTCCCACTCACCGCACCCATTTGGGCCCTGTGACGGTCCCCAGACTCAGTGACTGAGGGAAGCCCTGGGTGCCAAGAGTTCATTTTAGAGCTGGCTTCAGGAAGCAAGAGAGAGAAAAGAGAAGGGGACAGAGGGAACAGGAGGCACCCAGGAGGGTCTGCCATGGAGGAGGCTTTGGTTTTGCCGGGCCCCCTGAGATGTGTCCAGAATGCTTTCCAGAGGTGCCCCTCTGAGAACGGAAGGTCGGTGCACTGACGCACGGATGGAGGGTCACTCCAGGGACGCATCCTCCACACCCACACCCGGTTTTGGACTCTGCACGGACAAGAGGAAATACAGCAGCTCTCTTGAGTTCGGTGGTTGTTGTTCCACCATCAGCCACCGCAGCTGTGGCTGCGGTCAGACACGCGTCAGGGGAGGTCTGACACCAGGCACTCAAGTCGTCTGCCCCGTGAGACCTGGGACTGACTTCACACGGCACATCCAGTGTCCCCTGGCTGTGGAGACTGAGGTCTGAACCCCGGCCGCGTTCGTCATCGGCTGAAATACCCGTCGTGACCTTTCAAGCTTCAGTTTCCTCCATCCCCACACTGGAAGGAATTAGCGTAGAGACTGAATGAGTTCACGACTCTGCAAGCATCAGGACAGTGCCCGGGAGCGGTGAGAAGCGCCACGTGCCATTGTCGCCACCTCTGGGCCGTGGCGATGCGGCTGCAGCCGTGGCGATGTCGGGAGCACTGGGGTTCCGGAGAGCACGGAGATTTGCCCACAATGCAGCCTGGCTCTGCGAAGTGAGGGTCGCAGACCAGCAGAAGCAGCCTCGCCTGGAGCCTGCTAACCATTCAGAATCTCCAGGCCTGGGGTTGGGGGGGGGGGGGTCAGGCTCCGCGAGGTAGCAAGATCCCCCGGTGACTGGCAGGCGCATTAGGCTGGTGAGGATTAGAAATGAGGGCTTGACGATGGTTCGGCCCCGGGCGGTGGGGAGAAAAGAGGGAAAGGCCGGAGGTGCTGGCCTGTCGTCATCTTTTCTCTTTCCTTCCAGGATCTGTGCAGCCGGGTGAAACTCTCGAGGGAGAGGTGAACTCAATGCGTCCGGCACTCAGGTCAGGCCGGAGGCTGGGGGTTTGTGAGTCATCGGCACACGGTGGTAGCAGCCAGCGTTTATGGAACACCCTTCTTTGACGTGGTGGTAACGGGCAGGCCCTTGGCATGCACCGGCTCCTTCAATCTGCAAAACACCCGTGAGCGTGGTATGGTCATTACCCCATTTCACAGATGACAAGACCGTGAGGTGGAGAAGTTTTATGTTTTTTTTTTAATTTTTTAAGTGTTTATTTAGTTATGAAGGAGAGAGAGACAGAGCATGAGCGGGGGAGGCACAGAGAGAGAGGGAGACACAGAATCCGAAGCAGGCTCCAGGCTCCGAGCGGTCAGCACAGAGCCCGATGCGGGGCTCGAACTCACGAACCGCCAGATCGTGACCTGATCTGAAGTCGGTCGCTTAACCGACTGAGCCATCCAGGTGCCCCTGGAGAAGTTATTTTTTTGACCCTGATCGCTCAGGTAACAGGTGAGGGAGAGAGTATTCAAAGCCAAGGAGGCTGAGAGGAGAGCACCGGCTCTGCCCAGTGATGTGATATTCCTCTTGTTCTACCCTCCCTTTTAGATAGAAGTGCTTTGGTAACAGATGTGATAGCTGGACTGACAGCAGCCATTTTGCAACCATGAAGCAGCTGGCAAAAATAGCAAAGAAAACAACTAGCGGAGCTTTGATCTTTCGTATGATCGCCAAAGAGCCCAACCAACACTGGGAACTCTCTACCTCCAGACTTCTCATGCCCAACGAAAAACCTCCAATTTTTTAAAGCCACTCTTAGTCTAGTTTTCTATGATTTGTCTGAGAACATATTCCTAACTAACACATCCTTCTAAAAGTAAGGGTAGTGGCTGTATTGATTCAATGGTGCTTATGTGAAAACAGTGCAGAGCATACACTCAGCGCTCAATAGCGGTGGCCATTATCACCTCCCTTGTGGCTCTGACTGAGGCCTGAGAAGCTTTCCGCATTCCGCAGGCTTATCGCACCACAGGGCAATGGCCTTCTGCTTGGGTCTCCTCCAGTCAGAGTTTATCCCAAGCCAATTAGCCCTCAGCTTTTGAACCCATTTCTTTCCTGTCTGACATTCATCATCTTGTCAGCCTGTCCCCAAGGCTCTGCCAGATGAGGGTGGGAATGCCCTAGAAAGAAAGGTTCCCAGAGAATGCATAATGGATGTCTCTTTCCTTCACAGCCCTTCCTGGTGCCTCTGAATGGGCTGGTCCTGGTGAATCTCAGACCCAGAATCCATTTCCAGAGTGATGTCAACCCAGTCTTTCTCCTTTGGGGGAGGAGGGGGACGGTGAGGAGGGGTCCCACATGGGCAGAGCTGGACAGAGGTCTCCACTTCCATACCACCATCTATAGTGCAGAGTGATAACCTGTTCCTCCAAATATCCGGTGACTGTTCGGTTTTGAAACCTCATTTGTACTCAAGACATGTTTACCATGTGATTGAGGGAATGAAGGAGTGAATCTTCAACTGCTTTTTCAATTATCTATAAAAATCTCCCCACAGAACCCTCAGAAGCTTTTTACACACGCCATGCCCAGACTCTAGCTCATTATCCTTTTCCTTAAACTGCAGATGTTGGAAAAGAATGTTCTTCCTTGGGCTATAACGTTGCCCAGGTTAGTACAGTGGCCAATTAGGAACACTACTGGTAGCCAGAAGTGGAGCGGCTTGAACAGGTGGAATCAGCTTTCTCTGCAGCATATATATCACCCCTGTGCAGAGAGATCAACTATCCCTTCGAATATCGTTGGGAGGTGTAAAAGAACAACAACAACAACAAAATAACATGGAATCAGGTAGGCAAAGAGAGAAGGAGAAGCCAGAAAGGAGAGATTGGACCATGTCTCTAGCTCACCAGACTGACAGTGTTACCACCTCCCTAATGAGAAGAGATTTGAGTTAAGAAAAATAAAATTTCAGAGGGTATTACATGCTGGCTATACTATGGGATTCAAGTTAACTTTGTATGGTTTATTTATTTATTTATATTTATTGTACAGTTTTAATCCAATCTCAACTCACCTTTTGACGTCTTTATAAAACCCTAAGTAAAAGGAGCCTCTAGGCGGTAGATGATATGAATTGATTAACCTAACACTGAATAATGCCTTAAAAATCCAAATGCCTGTGTTTGGAGAACCCGCTAATAAATCCATGCTACCCAAAGATGCCGGAGCTAGGTTTATTCAGGGAAGGGGTACCATGACCATCTCCACTATTCGTGTTGGGCCACACGCACAGCATGGTGGATGGAAAGTGGGATAAACCCCAGACCTTGCCCTCAGCGAGATTACAGTCTGGGAGGGTAAGACAGACACACACTAGCATTAGCCCAGTGACATAAATGTCACAGAAGCTTTGTGCCTGACTCTTTCAGTGGATCTGGAGATGACGACAGTTGGGAAAATCCCCATAGAGTTGGGCCCTTTTCAATGGAGTCTGGAAGGAATGGAGCATGGTAGGGACCACTCTGTAGCCTTTGAAGGAGAATGAGCCTGTCATTTTAGTAGTTGGCCAGGCTGTCAAGTGCACGGGGACATCCTAGGTATTACATTAGAGGTTGTGCCCTTGAAGAGTTGAGTTTTCTTGGAGTGCAGGAGAGAAGGACTAGGGATGAGGCTCAGGAGAGGGTACAATGATTGTTCCTAAAAGGTCTTGTATGCCTCATGAAGGGGACCTTCTCTTGTTTCGAAAGGCTATCAACATGGCAAGATTTGTATTTGGAGATTTGTATGAGGCAGTTGACCTCATGGAGGGTGGACTGGAGGAAGAAGACCAGGGAGGCGGTCGCGCTCTGATTGCCTTGGGGTTGATGAGCCTATGCTCCTTGACGTGGGGCTCTGATTCTCTAGGGCTGTCAATCCGGTGAATGGGGTTGACAAGACCTTCTCCACTCCAGCCTTTTAGAAGAGGTTGGGCCTCAGCCCCCATTGCGATGTGCCATTCAGCCGATCGTTACACTTTATCACGTGTAACATTACACGTTATCATTACACGATCATCACACGTTAGCAATGTGTGTACAGCTCTGTGCCAGGGGCCCTGATATGGATTCTTGAGAAAGGGAAAGAGAAAACGGGTGCTCAAGGGTCACACGTAGGGGATAAAGAGCTGAGGAATAAATCAGGTCTTCTGACCTCAATGTTGCACGCTCTTTCCGCAGACAGACATTGCCTGATACGTTTTCCTTCCCTTCTTTCTCTCCTTCTCCCTCCTCCCCTTCCTTTTTTCCTCCCCTCTATTTTTTTTTTCATTCATTCATCCATCACACATTCACGGAACCACACGAGCCCCCGCCTTAGTCCTCCAGGGTATCAACTACCTGATGCAAATCCTCCAAACTCTCAGTTGAGGTCAGCAAATATTTCTTGGGCAGCATCTATGTACCTGGCATTGTATAAGCCCTGGGGATCCCATGATTGATGAGGTATGGGTCTTGCTCCCGAGATCTCTGTCTAATGCAAGAAATAGATGCACAAACCAGAAGTTATAGTACGCCGAGACGTGTGTTAAAGTGAGCTCTGCACATACCCCCCGAGGACCTCATTTCCCCCATATAGCCAAGTAGATCATTTATTTCCACACTCGTTTCCAGTTCTGACACCCCTGTGCACCGTGCTGTCGGAATGAAGGGTCAGAACAAGCTGGGCTGAGTCTGCCCGCCTGTGTTAATGCCCAAGTTGGGCACTCCCTTTCTTCACTGTCCGCCTTCCGGAATTCCTCATTAAATAAGGGGGGGAAATTGTGGAAAGTTTATGTTTTCAGTTGTAATGCCGTATGAAATAATAATGGACCCTGCACAGAAAATTCCATTTGGAATTATAGAGCTCTCTGCACCAACGTATCAAAGGATGTTTCCCGGACGTGCTCAGTGCCTCGCAGGACTGAATAATAAAACGTTTCGAGAGAGGTGGTGAGTATTTACACGAGGTAGTAAAAGTCTGATTCACTCGTGAAAGAATTTGAGGAAGAGAAAATTAAAATGTGTTGACATATGCCTAGGAAAAAATAAAATAAACAGGAGATCAAATGAGATGTTATATGAGACGTTATAGTGGTTGTCTCCGGGAGGGGGAAGTTTTACCTGATATTTATTTCCTCTTCCATATCTTTATGTATTTTCCAAAACTTCTGCAATGAACACGCGTTGCTTATATTTTTATAAAATATGCATTACTTAAAAAAAAAAAAAAAAAAAAAAACTCTGGGCGATTTAAAGATAAAATTCTGTTAGTGGGGAATCTTCTGTCCAGACCTTTCCTGGAGGGGATTCTGAATTGTTTAGTTTGAAGCTCTTTTGTTTCTCTAGTGAAAAGCAAGTAGATTTGAAATAATTTTCAAAAAAATGTTTAATGTTTATTTATTTTTGAGAGAGAGAGAGAGAGGAGCAGAGAGAGAGGGAGACATAGAATCCAAAGCAGGCTCCAGGCTCTGAGCTGTCAGCACAGAGCCCGACGCAGGGTTCCAACCTACTAATGAGATCATGACCTGAGCTCAACCAACTGAGCCACCAGGCACCCCAGGTTTGAAATAAATGCATGAGCAGGCCTCCTAAGTAGACAGAGATGCTTTCGCCTGTGATAGCTGAGCAGAGGGGCTGAAACGCCAGGCTTCTGTAGAAGAATTCCAGCCCAGGACCTGAGGTCCGCCAGCTGCGTAAGCCTTCACAGGGACTCTACACCCGCTTGGACCAAGTGGGTGAGAAGTCAGTCCACACTTGCTACCACGGGTACCAATAAGGAAAATGAATGGCGACAGGTGTCTATTTCCTCCCCCTGTTTGTTCCACACCCTGCTCTGGTCTATGTTCCTCGCAGGTCAATTTATCTTGACGATGGTTAGCCGCATGAACCGGGGGAATGGGTTCAGAAATCGTCGGGTCTCATCACTTCAGTTCTCTGGGCTCCCTTCTTTATTCTGTAACAGACACACACTGCTGTTTTGTGATGAGTTCACCAGAGGCGGCTCAGTGGGTGAACCGAACTCCCTCACTGACTCGTTTGTTCACGCCACAAACAGTACCTTGTATTCAGTTTCATCCTAACTTTAAAGAGCGTCTGGCACTCTTTTGGGGGGATGATGACCTGTAGTTCCCCTCGTTCACAGCGATCCTGCAAGGCTCCCCCTGAGGGATATGTCCCAAGCCTGGCCGATCAGACACTTCTGGGAAGACCTTTGGGCCGTGGTCTCCTCCCCTGGGATCGCAGATGTGTGTCTGTGGCTCACCTCGCCAAGCCGACGTCTGGGCAGGAGGCACAGCAGGCTGGCAAGTGTTGGCAAGGGAAAGAGACGCCGGGGGCCGACACTGTGGGGACCGGCGAGCTTGCGTGTCCTCCCCCCGGACTCTCGGGGCATTTGGTTTTGACCCGTGACCACTGGAACTGCAAACAACTATTTTATGCTGTTTTATGCTGTGAAATGAGAGCTCCAAGGGAAGACACCAAAATAGGAACATTGGAGACAAGGTGACTTTCATTTCCTTCTTCATTTTTTCCCCTGCATTTTAAAAAGCGTTTTATAGACTGCATTCTCCTTTTATGATTAGAAGAAATAAAAGATCAGTGCTCTCAAGACTGCCCTAAAAAAGCTGCCTTGGGCAGTGCCATGCCTGGGTATTGCCAGCACCCCAGGGTAAGTGCTGGGGGCTTTGCCGCCTGGTCTGGTGTGGCACCAGCTGCGGGACTTCAGTGTGGCTCTTTCTCCCTCCCGATCCCACTTAGGGACTTGAGCTCTGCCCGTTCCATTCTCAGATCCCGCTGGCAGTCCCCAGGGTCCACGTTTGCACTGCCCTTCCCGTTTCTAACTCACTCGGTGCCTTGCGTTTGACTTGTTTGTTTGTGTCTCTCCTGCCTGAAACCTCCCAGGGTCCCCAGCCCACGGTGCAGGCCATCGGAGGCCGCCAGCCCCTGTCTGCTGAAATTCGGAAGGACAAATCCCACAGGATGGTTCACAAGGCACCTTTCCAACCACCTTTTCCTTCGCCTTCTCTTGTATGGGCAGGAACGTCAACTGTTTTGTTTCCCAGCTTCCTGTGAAGCTAGGAGGGGTCAGGATACACAGCCCTAACCAGTCAGATGTTGGTGGAAATCCTGGGAAGGGCTGCGTTCCCAGGTGAAAGAGTAAAATCTGAAGAAGAGGAGATGATTTGCAGTTCTGCTCTGCCCCCCGTCTGCCGGCCAGGATTGCTAATCTTTGCCCACAGTGCGCGTGTGGCAGCCATCTTGAAAGGATGAGGCTCCGCCTTGTCTTGTCCAAGGAGAAGAGTCAGCACACTGGAATGGCAGAGCAGTAGTGGAGAGGAGACTGGGTCCTTGCTGGCATCGCTGAGAACTCATACTGGCCCTAGCCGCCTACCACTGGGTTTATGGTGCTGAGACACACAGAAATTCTATTTGTTTTCACTGCCATGGTCAGATTTCTGTTACAGGCACCTCTCTTATCGCATGCTATGAGTGAATGCTCGCTTAAGCGAACAGATGGGGGTGTAGAAAGGGCATTGGGAGGGCATCTGTGCTGAATCTGGCCCAATGCCCTAGGTCAAAGCCAATATTCCTGGTGTTCTTGGACCTACTCCATGACAAGACCGACTGGGATTTCCTGTCAATTCAGTGTCTGACCTTTTCTCTACAAGACGCTTTTGTTTCTGTGTCAGCAAATGGTACTTTAAAAGGATGCTAAGGGTAAATCTTGATACCACCCTCACTGATGAATGAAATGTTGGTATTTGGAATTGAAGAAATGACCCACGTCCGCTTGAACAAAATTACCCCAACTGTATCAGTGGGGAAATTGTAGCCCAGAGAAGGAATACTTACTTGGAGTGACACAGCAACTCATGGTGGAGGGGAGCAGGGGTCCTGATGCTCGGATACCAAATGCTGTCTGGCCCCATCTTTTGCCCCAACAGTCCAATGAGTAGTCAAGAGGGGCAGATAATGAATTGAGGAAGCAAAGAACTTACCAAAAAGATAACCTTTAGCTTTCAAGACAAGGAGAGTCTTTGTACATCTGTCAGTATACCTACGGATGGGAAGAAAGAAAGACAGCCATTTGGGTTGCAAATAATCAAAACAATTCCCCTTGCATGGCTAGATCTTGAGGGTTTCCTAAGTGCTGCCCCACTTCAAATTTCACTGGGTCCTCATACGACCATGCGTACTGAGGAGAATCAGGTCTCCTTCTTTACAGGCAGAGAAAGGGTCACTGATCCAGTGTTCATTTGCACTGAGCCAACATACTGGGAAGAGCCCCAAGAATGGTGTAACAAGTCTTAGGATCCAACACAGAAAAGCCAGACAAACCAAGTGGCTTTGGAATGCTGGTATACTCTGAAAAGTGTGTGATTAGGTTTTCTATACATTTATTTGTTGATTTATTTTGAAAGAGAGTGAGAGCATGAGTGGGGGGAGGAGCGGAGAGAGAGGGAGGGCGAGAATCCCAGGAAAGTGCAGCGCTGTTAGCACAGAGCCTGACACGGGGCTCAAACCCACGAGTTGTGACATCATGACCTGAGCCGAAACCGGGACTTGGACCCTCAACCGACTGAGCCACTCAAGTGTCCTTATGTGATTAGATTTTTTAAATCAAAATCTTTTTATCCTATTCAGCTATGGTTTAATTCCAGAGTGGCTCCATCTGTCTTCCTGTCCAGTTGAACTTGAAAGAGCTGAGCTCTCTATTTCTGTTGTTCTTGTTATTTGTTCGTCCTCTCCTTCCTTTCCTCTCTCATCAAAGATAATACACTATAAACAGCCACTTGTCTAAGGGAAACTACAAAATCCCAAATCCTTTTTGTAAAATGGACAGAGTGTTTTGTGAGTGCTTCAACAACTAGGCCAAGGTGTTCCTTTGTCTAAATCTGAAACTCCAGAGGCTGAAGAGGGAGAAAACAGAGATTGCTAATTGGGCACCGATAGGGGTTCATTACGTATCTCCACAAAGCCTCTTTTATGATTATGAATCTGGGCGATGTGCTGGCCCTACGGAACATATTAACTTCCTTGCCTGCTTACATAATTATAGCGGAAATCAGATAAGCATTGCTTTATTGGGAAGTTGCCCTTCTCTTTCTCCGGGTGGCCACCACACGATCTAATACACCCCAAGAGACTTTATCCAAATGCAACACATTCCCTTTCTTTCTGTCTCACCCTCTCATTTCCTGGACATCACCAGGCTTATTGATTCTTGGACCACTGCAAATGTTGATGGGATGTGTCACACTCTAAGGAAATGTCATTGGGGGAAACAGATCGATAAGGTTGATTAGTCACATTACAAAGAAACCTGGGATAGTGCGCTGGAATAACTGGGTTTAGAGATGCCCGTAGTGAACGGACTATAGGGAGGTGATGTGGCAGGGAACGTTCCGGGCTTCTGTCTCACTGTTCGGGGGGATCTCTCCAGTCTCTGCTTGTGATAGAAATGGCAGGAGTAGGTGTGAGAGCAGGAATAGTAACAATGACAGTAACGATGATGACGGCGTCAACTGAACCTTATGGAATTCCCTTTACCCCTTGCACAGGGCCTTTGAGTCATCCTGTTGTGGTCAGGGAAGGCTCTACTATTTTTTTTCTTTTTTTTCTCTACATCCAAGTTAATTAACATGTAGTGCAATAAGGATTTCAGAGGTAGATTCCAGCGATCCATCCCCTACGTATAAGACCCAGTGCTCATCCCAACAAGTGTCCTCCTTAATGTCCCTTGCCCCTTTCGCCCCTTCCCCCACCCAAAACCCCTCTGGCAACCCTCAGATCGTTCTCTATTTGAGTCTCTTATGGTTTGTCTCCTCTGTTTTTATATTATTTGGGGGGAAGGCTCTTCTTTTCTCACGGACATGCAGAGGACATGCTGAGATTGTGGTTCTCTGAAAGTCTGGGGGCCAAGGGGTATTTTGCATTGAATGAGCAGAGAGCCAGTAGCACTCAAATATACTTCCTTCTTGGCGCATTTGGTCAGGAGGCCACTGAGAGTAAGGGCACTTGGACTGTCATTGTCACAGGAGCAGGAACCACACCTGCATTCCCAGCAAAGTGGCTAACATATAGATGTTTCTCAGGATTTATGGAAGAAATAGAGGGAGGAAGGAGGCATGGAGGGAAGGAACTTCAGGTGGTGGGAACAGGAAATGACTGCGACCCCCAGACCCATTGACCACGTCGTGACCTTGGCCAAGTCACCTTCCTGTTCAGAATGCGGTTACTTTGGAATTGGCCCTGGGGCATAAAAAGAAACAAAGTAGATGTGACAGATGAGCTCATTTTCTGTTCCAGGTACAGATGTCTCGTAATGTGCCCTCACACTGATATCAACATTTTCTCTTAAGTGGCCTCTGAAATTGACAAAAGTTGACATGGAAAAAGGCCAC